>NW_004524596.1:9066768-9075607 GCF_000260255.1 Octodon degus | reverse complement strand
AGAGAGAGACAGAGAGAGACAGAGAGAGACAGAGAGAGACAGAGAGAGACAGAGACACAGAGACAGAGACAGAGACAGAGACACAGAGACAGAGAAGATAGAGACAGAGACAGAGACAGAAACAGAGACAGAAACAGAGAGGCAGAGAGAGAAACAGAACTTTACCTCTGGTCAAAATCTCCTCCAAGGAAGGGCAAGCAAAATGCAGTTTCTTAGGATCTTTTACTTGTTCTTACTGATTAAAATATACGATAGCTAAAATCCTGTTTAATTGAAGACTTCCAAATGCTGGATTTACTGATTTCCAGGTAATAATGAGGAAGACCCCTCAAATCCAGGTGAGGATTAACTTCACACAATATTTCTACTATATTTTGTAGTTATATATACTTTGTATAAACATATATAGTAGAATATAAAGAAATCATTTATCTATGGGGATTTTTTTCTTTAAGTCACACACATTTGAAAAAATTTGTTGGGATCATTTACTTGGAAATATTCCCAACACATTTCCTCAGGGTGCACCAAATTTTTTAAGCAGTGGCCTTTCACTACTCAAATCTGCCTGGATTTCTTTCTGCTGATATTCCTCTTACTTTCATTATTCATTTGGTCTCTTATTCTGTGTTTGTCTTTGTCTGTTTCCTTCACAGCACTGTTATTGAATGAGCTTGGTAAGCATTTCATTTCTTGCATTTCCTTTCCATTTTTTTTCCTAAGTTTTTTTCCATCTGGATTACATGAGACAGTAGTGCTCTGATTTTTATCTCCATTGACTTGCTACTAAGACTGTTGTTGAAAGCCATTGGCCATTTTTAAAACTAAAACCAAATCATTTGTATTACATTTTTAATTTAGTTCAACCTGTATAAAAATCAATGATTTTCTACGTATGCACAAGAATCAAGTTTGTGCACTAATTTCATAATCTTGAAGAATTAATGATCTCATATAAAGGGATGTTTTCAAGTTCTTCTTAATTGTAATATGATTTGGCAAAATTTCATACTTTGGCAGGTTATAGAACAGTCTAATGTTACTGGTATTTGTTATTTTGAGTATAAGTAAAATTGTAACATTTGCTTATTTTTTTTTCTTTTTTAGGTGGCTTCACAATAACAGGTATGGATTTATGAAATCTAATCTTAATTTAATTTTTATTATCTGTTCTCAGCATGTTACATGTTTAAAAATTATTTCTTGTTTTTCTTTGTTTTAATAAAGGAAAATACATGTATGGTAAGACAATTTTTTTAAAGTTCCTATTTCCCAAAAATTACTTTCTAAATTAAAACAAGCCCAAATGCACATCTTCTATAACCAGCATTAACAATGAATCATGATACATGGTGTGCTCTGGCTGGTTTTTATGCATTTAACATTTTACAAATTAACAACGTGCGTGTAGTGTGTTTATTTCTAAAACTATAACCCATATGTGGAATGTATAATTGTTTGCATTTGATATTGGCCAATTTACAAATGCCTACATGGCACTGAGAATGTACAGTACACTCTGCTAGGGGCTACAGACAGTTTCTGGCCTCTTAAAAACATAGGGAATACACCCACATCCACTCCATAGCCACACTTAGGATCCCGATAGCAGGAAATGCTCCACTGGGAAAGGACAGAGAAATCCCTTTCCTCCAACCACCATCCCAGGCGGAGACCCTCTTTGGAAACTTGTTTTGTTTTGTTTGGTACTGGGGATTGAACTCAAGACCTGGCACTTGCCAGGCAGGCATGGTTTTGGTTTTAATGACATGGTAACAGGTAATATTTCCGCCACTTCAGGAACATTACGAAGTATTCCTTGGAAACTCAAAGGCCAACTGAAAAGTTTAAAACCCTTAAATTCCAAATTGTATCAGCCTGTTCATTCTATAATTTAGCACATCTCTAAAGCAATTTTCTTGTGCACAAATGGACGACATTCCCTAGCAGCAGCCTCTTTGGTACCTAAATATCTTCTCACCCTTTTGGAATCATATATGCAGATTTAGAAAGGAAGCCAGATAGCAAATAATAACTATGATCTATCAGAAGCTGCAGATTGAAGATGTGTCTAACGGCTTACATCCTATAGCCCACATGTCCTTTTTCACTGCAATGTGTGAATATCAAAATTAAATTAAAGAGCTGAAAAAATATTTAGAAGGAAATGCCTTGAAAAGTTCTAATAATTAAAACACTAGCATGGGAGATGGGGTTAATGTAAAATATGATTCATGTTAACTCAAAAACATGTAGTTCCAAAGTGATTCTATCTAAAGGGAAACTTTCTAAATAGGGGCGGTTTAACATAAATTGTTACTTTCCACTGAGTCCCTCCAGATCCAGTATTTAATGACAAACGATGCACAGACTCTGAGACATACAGAGTTTGAAAGGGATAAAAATGTTGAACAGGAAATGTCTTCATAAACGATTCCTTAAATCTGATTCATCTGGATCTCTCCCAAGCCTCCAGTTCTAGACCACTGAAAGCATTTATGAATCCAAGAACAAGAATTTACGCTTGCTTTAAATTTTTATCTTCTTCTCATCCATAATTTTAGCTCCATAAAAGCTTCTTGAAAACTATTCTCACTCTCATGCTCAAGGATAAATTAGTTACCCTTGAGGGATGGAGGAAAGTAGAAATGGTGCGAGCCAGCCTCAAACCTGCATGGAAGTAATTATTTGTCTAAAGTCAACCAATGTGGAAATAGTACATTACTTGACAGCATCTTTGGTTCTTTGGCGCCTGATAATGAAAACTCAACTAAAAATATTTGGATGGAATGCCTTCATGGCCTTGGATATCTTCCATCTTCCTGTTTTCTCCATCATTGAATATGTCAAGATTTCATTTTTGAGGCTTTTCTTCTAGGTCTCTTGATCTAGGTTTTTTTTAGTGTCTCAGGTAATTGGATCCTCATTTTCTTTTCTCAAAAAATTCTTCACGTTAATTTCCATCTTGTCTGCCCATTCGTCTCTCCCTTCTTTTGCCACCTCTTGCATCCAGGATGACGGAATCACTTGTTCCAAAACTTTCTCCTGGAAGGTCATTCAATTTCTTCTAAAAACTTAAACTGTAATAACACTTTTTCAATTATTATTATCCTGCCTCTAGCACTTCAATTTAATATCAATAGAACAACATCATGTTCTGGAAATTTCTGCATTGCCCTGTCTATTTCTACTGAACTAGACACCGGGCTACTTTACATTCACTTCTTCTCCCAAGTCAGACCAGAACACCCAGGATTCACTCTCTACTGATGTTTCTGAGGGAAGTTCTAAAACTTTGAGACTACACAGTGAAAGCAGCTTTTTTTAAGACCCTAAAGAGCGTTTCTTTGAAGTCAGTATGAGGCTTTGAAGTCAAGGCTTTAAGATGCAGGGAAAAAAGAGAAGAACTAATCTAGCTCTTGGACTTTGCCTGAAGCTTTTATACACACTTGTATAACTGCGTGTGAATGTCTAAATTTAAAGAGGATATATGAAAATTGAAAAGGCCATTTGGCCCGCAGCCTAATGCAACTATTTCAGAAATCTCATTAGTGGTGGACATTACGTTCTGGAGGTTCTTTGGGCATTTACCTGTTGCTCTAGATCTTGCCTAATTTTAAGATCCATAGTCGGACCTATGATATCATTGTCCTTTAACCTCCTAGTTGTACGATAATATCCCATACATTATAGCTCATTAGAGTTTGTAAAGATTATCATTTTATCACTGTTATTATGGCTTTTATTGTTTCTACTTATAGCCATGAGAAAAGGTTCAAAGAGATTAATCTTCTACTTCAGGTCAGTCATCCAAGAGTCAGAGCCAAGCCCACTGACTTTAAATAATAGTCTATGTCATGACTGTCATAAGCCCTCTACTATTAATTACCTTACACCCAATCCCTTTATTTCTACCCACATCTTGAAATAACGCAGTGAATCCCTTGTCAACCCAAAGTCTAGCTATGTCTTATAAATGCCATCACTGTGAGTTTCACACAAGTGGAAAATGAGGGGGACCATAAATGGGGGGAATAGAGCATGTAAGTAGGGATATTATAATAAAGTTCAGTGTTCTGCTTTAATATGTAGAGGGAACAAGATATATTAAATTCCTCTAAAACATCTAGGACATGAAAGATATATCTTAGAATTATATAGCATTAAATATACCTCATTAATATTATCCCCACCCTTTGTAGTGTGTACATGCAACAGAGTTGGTAAGGTGTATTTTAAGAAAATCAAACTCTGAAATTTCTGACCATTGGAAAAATGTTCTTCACTCCAGTATATAAATGGGAGGAAGAAAGCCCCTTTACAGTTACTTCATTTTACAACTGAAAAAAATTGAGTCTCCAGGAAGAGAAATGCCCTGCCCAAGTGTAGATGACAAACAAATGGCAGAGCTACTTCACTCAGAGCTGTGAATGGGGAGGGTGGGCACTGTTATCCCCACTTGCCATATTGGAAACTTGAGAAATTAACTTCAGTGTGAAATTTTGGCACTGACAAACTTCAAAGCCAAGACACCTGTCGCTACACCAAGCGCTTTCTGCTGTTTGGTGATGCCTCTGGAAGCAGTAATTTGAAAGACCTGGATACTGTATTTCAAGGATATGCAGGAATCTCACTCTACCCCACACCCTGGGCATGTGACTTGCCTCCTGAAGCATTTCCCCATTCGTGGGCAGTAACCATAGCAACTACCAAAGCTTCCTCTTGTGACCTTCATGGGGGTGGAGAATGCCACCCAATTCTTAAACTAACATGGCCTGCAGTATGTGCATCTGGGTGTGATATTTACATAACTAATTCCACAGAGGTCTGATGGCAGATTCATGCAGTACATTCTGCTGATTTTCTGCTTGTCCTTTTGCTAGGCCAACCTGTCTTCAGGAAAGTTCATGCTAGAGAACATCCGATCCCCTCTACTGTAATCACCATCGCAGGTATTCATTTCCTCATGGTCCTTGAAAACCATAGTCATCAAGTATTCCTTGTGTTTTTAGACATTTGATTCCTGTATCACAACTCCTATCCCCTCAGAATAATGTAGTGGCTTCTCTGGCAGCAGAGGATGCCAAGGAATAGCAACGAAACACCCACATCAGGACACAGCAGAAAACATTACGGAGGGGGCAGCCTGGACATAGGGAAGTTGGCCCATTGGCCTCTCCCTGTCAAGTTCCAGAATATTCTGGATTTCTTGAAAATATGCCTTCTCATATGAATCCATCATTTCACCCAAAATGAAATTCTTTGAAGGCACCAAACGGTATCTCTTCCCACAGTCTGCCTTTCCTGGTGAACAGATGATATGTGTGTGGAGTTTCTCCACAGGAGGGATAAAGGAATGTGGACAGAGTGATTAAAGGATGAACTAATTCTAGCAGATCTACCCTGGGGTAGGGCCTGCCTGCTGTATCCTGGCACTAAGTCCCTGGCTGAGGACAAGAAGGTTGGCTCTCTACTTGCTGCTGCTGCCCACCAGGTAGCATGATGGTAGAAACACTTCTGTTGGATCCAGTGGACCTGTAACCATGATAGCAGCCAAGACTAACTAATTATTCCATAGTATTCCTCAGCAAATGTATTTTTTAAATCTTCATATCACCTATACGATGATTTGTTTTGACTGAATATTAAGCATACTATTAGGGACTGAAAATTGGTGTAATTTTCCATAAATACAAAATAAAGTAATTGCACAGTGGAAAATGTTATGAATATCTAGCTAGATATTATCAAATGTTCCATTCAGGAGAACTTTTTTTCTTAAAATGGTAGTGAGGCAACATTAATGGACAAATAAGATATTTTTAGGACAATGAATAACTGAAGAAATTTATGATCACCAAACCAATTCAACAAAGTATACTGAGAGATATTCTAGATAGAAAGAGAATTTTAAAAATAGCCACAATACCAGGAACATCAATAGAAAAGCTACCAGGTAAGGCAGGCAATTCAACAGAAGGGAATGCCAGAGAACCTATAGAAGGAAAAGAATATGGCAAAGATAAGCCAATACATATCAATTATAACATCAATGTGAATGGTCTCAATTCAGCAATCAAAAGAGACACATTGGAAGAATGGATCAAGAAAGAAAATACAGCAATATGCTCTACACAAGAAACATATGTAACTCTAAAAGAGCTTCATAGAAAGTCAAAGGATGAAACTCAGTACTTCATACAACAGAAGCCAGAATAAAAGCAGAGATAGTATTCTATGTGCAGTATATACTTCACAATGTGAAGTATAAACCAAGAATCATCAAAAGAGACAAAGAGGGTCACTACATGTTTGTTAGGGGAAAACTTCAAGAATAGATAATCATAATACATACGCACCAAAGGGGCACCCAACTATATAAAACTAATATTAATGAAAATGAAAAATCAAATAAGCACAAAAACAACTATAATGGAGGTAAATTACCAGTGGTTCCCCACTGTCACAAATAGACAAACCATACCAAAAAAATCAGCACAGAAATATCAGAACTTAAACCTGTAAATCAATGGACTTGATGTTCATAGTGTTCCATCTATGGAATATCAGTTAAAATTCTCTAAATTTCTTTTAATTGATTTCTTCAAACTCTTTAATGAAATTAAAAGAAAAAGAATACTCCCTAACTCATGCCTGTAGGCAGGTATTATCTTGATACTAAAACCAGAGAAAGACCCAGCCCCAAAAGAGAACTGTGGGTCAGTCTCCCTAATGAACATAGATGCAAAAATCCTCTATAAGATACTAACATACAGAATGCAGCAAATCATGAAGAAGATAATACAACATGACCAAGAAGGATTTATCACAGCAACGCTGGGTGGGACAACATATGCAAATCAATAAATGTAACATACCATATAAACAAAATAAGTAAGAAAAACATGTGATCATCTCAATAGATGCAGAAAAATCTTTTACAGGCCAGCAAAATATCTCAGCCAACTAAGCACCTGCTTAGGTTAGCGCAGGGACCGTGGTTCAATACTCGGTACCACTTGCTGCACCGGCCTTCCCCCAGGGCCTGCTGAGCCAGTCATGGGGACTGGGTATGGTGGCACATGCCTTTAATCCCACTGCTGGGAGGCTGAAAACAGGAGGATCCCTATGAGTCCCAGCTGTGTAGTGAGACCCTGTACCAAGTACATAAAAAAGTAAAGAAAAGAAAAGACTTTTTTCAAAATCCAACACCCATTCATGACAGAAATCCTACAGAAAACTGGGATAGATGGTCTTTATCTCAAGCTGATAAAGCCACCTGTGACAAACCAACAACCAATATCGTACTGAATGGTCAAAACCTGATGCCCATTTTTGGATTAAGTCTTTGAAACTGGGGGGCCTGATTTGTTTTTTAATTCTTTATATATTCTAGATAGAAGACCTCTGTTGGGAGGACAGTCAGCTGTAAGTTTTTCCCAATTTGTAGATTTTCTTTTTACTCTGTTGGAGATTTGCTTTGAAGTGCAGAAACTTTTCAAAGAGATGAGACCCCAGAAATTCTGTGTCACTTGTAATATTTTTCTGTTTTAATTCTAATTTGTACTCTCTTTAAAAATTCAAAAAACATTCAGGAACAAGAAAATGATGTCTGCTACCACCACTCATGTATAATATAATGCTGGAAATATTAGCCAGAACAATTAGATAAGAGAGAGAAATAAAAAGAATCAGGATAACAAAAGAAGGTGTTAAATTGTCATTAATAGCAGATGCATGATACACTACATGGGAGACCCCAAAATCCCACCAAAAGATTTACAAATTTAATAGCCAAATTCAGTTGTGTAGCCAGATACAAAGTCAATATTCAAAAAGTAATAGCATTCTGTACTCATAGCAAACTCACTCAGGGAAAAATTAGGGAAACAACAACTTTCACCATAGCATAGAAAAAAAATGAAATACTTAAGACTCAATCTAACAAAGGAAGTACAAGGTCTCTACACTGAAAACTACAGTACTTCGAAAAGGTCAAAGAGGATATCAGAAAATGGAAAGTTATCCCTTTCTCTTGTGTATGAAGAGCCAACATAGTAAACACAGCCATAGTCCCAAATTGTTATACAGATTTAGTACGATGCCAATCAAAATACCACTAGCATATCTCACAGAATTAGGTAAATCAATCCCAAAATTCACCTGGAACCAGAAGAGATCTAGAACAGCAAATGCATTTCTAGACAAACATGCAAAGGAACAAGCATCGCAATCCCTTACTTGAAGTTATACTACAGAGCTGCTGTGATAAAAAAATAAAAATAAAAATAAAAATAAATAAATAAAAACCATGGTATGGAAAAAAAAAAGAAAGAAGGAAAACAGACCCAAGGATCAATGGAACACATTAGAAGACACAGGAACAACTCCAGACACACTCAGCCACCTCATCTTTGACAAAAGGGGCCAAATACATTCACTGTTATGAAGACAGCCTCTCTAATAAGTGGTGCTGGAAAAACTGGCTTTCCACATGCTGAAGATTAAAAGTAGATGCATGTCTATCACCGTGCACTAAGATAAGATCAAAACGGATGAAATGTTCAGATAGTAACAGAAACTAAATCTGTTGAAAGAGGAAATAGGTAGAACTCTTGACAACATAGGTGCAGGCAGAGACCTCATGAGTAAAACCCAGATCTTATGGGAGATACTCCAAAAAATCAACAACTAGGACACTCATCTTACCAAAAAGCTTTTGTAAAACAAAAAAAGTTGCAAACAGAATGAAAAGACAAACCACAGAGTGGGAAAAAGTATAATCCAGTTATCCTTCAAACAGAGGACTTACATCAAGAACATGTAAAGAACCGAAAAA
>NW_004524596.1:9060867-9066668 GCF_000260255.1 Octodon degus | reverse complement strand
AAAAAAAGCAGATCCTCACAGTGAAAGACCCAACCCAAAATTGGGTATCTGAAACAAATGCACACTTCTCACATGAAAAAGTGCAAGTGGCAAATAAATATATTTTTAAAAATTCAACATATACTAGTTATTTGAGAGATGCAAATTGAAACAATGCTGAGGTTCTGTCTCACTCCAGCTCTTAGCAATACATCAACCAGTGACCAATGTTGATGGGGTTATGGGGAAAGGGAACCTTCTGCACTGTCTCTGGGAGTACAGACTGGTGCAACTACTGCTGAAATCAGTGTAGAGATTCCTCAAAGAACTAAGACTAGAGGGACCCTTTGACCTTACTATTCCCTTTCTTGGCATATTCCCAAAAGAATTCAAAACATCATACCACTATGACATAAGCATACTCATGTCTATGGTTGTATAGTTTGTAACAATTAAATATTGGGAACAACCAGATGCTCATTAACCAATGAATGGATAAAAGAGATGTGGTATTTTTATAAAATGGAGTTCTATTCTGCCAGAAAGAAGGATAAACTTGAAACATTTATTGGTAAATGAATGGACCCTGAGACCACACTCTTAAATGAAATGAATTGGACACATGTAAATATCACACTGTATCACTGGTGTGAGAAACTAAAAGTGTACCTAAGAACCAAATTGCACAAGAGACACGGGGAAATAGTAAGAAATTTGTTTAAGAGGATAGGGAACTAGGGAGAGGTGAAGCAAGGGAAAAGAAAAAATGGCAAAAGAAGAATAAAATGGAAATAAAGCTTTTCAAATAAGGAGGGGAAGGGAGTTAAAAGGAAGGAAAAAGGATGAGAGAAAAAAGACAAATCAAGGTATTGAACATATGGGTACAAATTCCCTATGATGAAAGTCATCATTGTATATACCTAAGTTGTGCCAATAAACTTAATTAAATTTTAAAAATAAAATAAATATAAGCAAAGGAAATGTTAGAGACAGGCTATAAATTTTAGGTCATCAAACGAAGTTCTATTCTTGATGAAAAAGACTGGAGCATTACTAAAATATGAAGTACCTTTTTATGAATGATTTTTTATTTATTTATTAGAAATTGATGGGCTAGAGGATAGCTCAGTGACAGAAGCACCTGCCTGGCGAGCACAAGGTCCTGAGTTCAATCCGCAGTACAAAAAAAAAAAAAAAAAAAAATTGAATACCGTGTTATTGAATACTCTGTTCCAAAACTATTGCCTATTGCTGCACAGAAAGTCCTACCACATCACTTTCCTTTTAACACGTCTCTGTTATTCTACTTAAATTACCTTGAATCCCATTAAAAGCAGCTTGTCATTTATAAGTAAACTACAGAAAAGTGACCATAGCAAGCAGTCTCCCTAAATTACTGCAAGATTCAAATAGATATCCAAGTTATACTGTTCCTTCTTCTGGGAAAATAAGGCTTATTCAACATAAATCTTCAAAATATCCATGTTTGTCAATAATTTAAACAAAGTAATATTATCTGCTATTGTAAACACTACAAATAACATTACCATGGGGTGAATGATCAGAAAGTAGAGGAAAGCAAAAGATAATCCTATTGAGATTTCGATAAATCGGGCTTCACTATTTTGGCCTTGACCGACACACATAATTTCACAAAGGCTAGAGCGCTACCTGCAACATTTTGCCTTTCTCTGAGTCCCGCCTTCTCAGTTCTATTTAAAAAATTATCATTTTCATGGTTGAAATTCACCTCTTTACCACTCTCTTTGGTTTCTGGCAATACTCAGCAGCTCCTGCCAGTATGAAATCACTTATTTTTGAACTGCATCTAATTTCTTTGATCTTCTGCAATCATTGGAAATAGGAAAGCCAGTTTTAAAGTGGCCTTTTCAAAAGAAATTAGTACATATAAACTAAACAAGGAATCCAAATGCTACCTTCTGCTTTGCCTTTGCGTTAAGGTCTGGTGCTAAAATACAGGTGCTCACAGCACTCTTGCCCACCTGCTCCCTGCTCTCCCACAGAGCACATGGCCCAGGGACTCTTTGCCGCAGCCTTTGCTAGAGCAGCCAAGCTGCCCGACAGCAGGGTCCTTTGGTGCACGGGAAGCAGCGGGTCTTCAGAGGGAACTGGAGAGGCGGCAGGTGTGGTCCCTTGAAGAAGCTGATGTCTCAAATGCACAAGTCAGGAAGCCTGAGAACAGAGTCCCGCCCGGCTAGATCGCTCCGCAGTCAGCACACGCGTTGTGCAGGAGGTGTCAGGGTTGAGTGCTCGTTCATTTGTTCATTTTCCATATCAACACTCGTGAGAGGTGAGATAGATTCCACCAGTCACTGATAGGAAGTAGCTTGTCTTATTCTAGAATCCTGGCCCTGAAGGATAGAGGTGACTTCAGAGCTGTCATTTCTCCTCCACGTCTTCTTGTCCTTTTCAGTCTGGGATGTATCCTAACGATCTTGGCACAGAGAGAGCCAACTGTGAGATTTCCCTCATTAACGGACTCTTTGAAAATAGCAGTTAATGGGTAGAATTTTCACCTTGACTAGCTGTGTATGCTGATATCAGCGATCTAAGCAACAACATCAAGAACAGCAATACATAATACAGAAACCATGCTTTAATATCTCTCATCTTGGTCTTCTAAGTGCTTACAGTTTCTAATGTCTTATCAATTATTATTATACTCTGGTTAAACTAACTTTTAAAAAAAAGACAAGAAAAACATTAAGATTTCTAGAAAGCAAGCGATAGTATTCAATTATTTGTGCAATCTTGCATAACTGTATGTGTTAATCTGTGCAACAGATTTGATGATAAAAATAAACAATAGAACAACCATGGTTAATTAGCGATTCTTGTTTTAAAAATCTGTAACATATGTATTGTTGTGTTACCCTGTTTCTCTGTTTCTGCTATTCATTTTTGCTTTTGTTTTTACTCTTCGCAATAAAATTACATTTAAAAAAATTTCTCAGCACCTACTAAATGGCAGGATGGCTCTGGAAATAATCATGTCCACGTGGTGAGTGGGTAGGAACTCCATGAAGCCTCATCCTCGCCTTCCCTGTTTATGATTAACGTGGTCAGGGCTTTCCTAACACATTCTGGCTCTGCACCAGAGAGCAGGCTCTGCAGCCCAGGCGGCTCCTGAAAGCCTGGGATGGGTGTTCAACTTCTTAATTTGTAACAAGGACTGTGGCAGGTGAAAGGATAAATGAGAACTTCCTTTCCATGCTCTCTTTGGACCTGAGACAACTTCTGTTGTCTCTAGAAAATGGAAAAGAAGAAGGTCATTTTTGCATCAAACTTTTCCACCCTTCAGGGTTTCTCTAAGACTTAGTTGCATCTCACTTTAGTGCAGGTGTGGAGGAACAGGTACACAGAAACAGCTGAGGACCACGGGGGACATGTACAGAGAGGTGGCAGCACGAACCCGTGGGCTGGGTCTCTCCCGGTGGCACATCCCTATGTGTTAATTCTCCTCACCAGTCTTTTTGCATCAGTTAGATTATACAGCATTACATTATAATCATCTGCTACCATGATGTTGTGTTTCCCAGTTTGCTTAGCTCTCCCAGCTTGCACAGTTCTCCCCTTCAGCCTCAGGCTCTTGCCTGGAGACTATTAGTAGGCTGTTAGGGCTTCCTCCCCCTTCATTTTCTCATAGCAAGATCAAAGGATTGTCAAAGGAAGAAGAGTACATTGTTTATTGTCTTGCCTTCCCTCCCCCAGAGGAATATGATGACAAACAGCCGCTAACCAGCAAAGAGGAAGAGGAGAGACGCATTGCAGAACTGGGGCGCCCCATTCTTGGAGAGCACACCAAGCTGGAAGTGATCATTGAGGAGTCCTATGAGTTCAAGGTATGCCGGAAACACAGCGCACCTGGGAGGCCTGCTCACCTGGGCCCAGCGTGGTTCTAGTGTAGGCCTCAGATTTGCAGCATAATTTCAAATGTAACTGGTGTACTCTTGGAGAGGCCTTCAGAGCCAAAGTAGAGTTATGAATTAGCAAGGAACTGAGGAGTCCTATAGACCAGACAGGGTCAGAGCCAGGACCAGTGGGTGGCACCCATCATTCCACAGGGTCGGAGATTCCCCAAATGGTAATGTTTTACTGCAGACATAGCAAGAATGACGAAGGTGAATTCCAAAAGATCGTTATGTGGAAGAAACCAAGGTCTACTTGAGAAAGCTAGTAAATCAGAAGCAAAGTTTTCATACTACTGAGAAATCAGAAGTCTTTTGTTTTGAAAGAAAGATGGCAGAATTTCCATGAAGCATCCTATCGGCAAGTTCTCATTTATATTTAGCCCTTCCCTTTAGATCTAAGACATTTTAGTCACCATAACGAAGGTACAATGTCTGCAGCTAGAGAGTTTATAATTGATCTGATAAAATTAGATTCTAAAGTTTCTACATGATAAAACTCACTCTTTCAGAAGTTAAGTATAAGGCACTTGAAATGAGCATAAGTATAATTTTGAGTTGAAATTTCCTGTCAATCCTTAGCTTCTCCTTCTGTCCCATCCCATCTCCCATCCCTTCCCACTCATGCAGTCCCAGCATCTGAGAAGAGTTTATCAGAACCACACTTCAGTTCCACAAGGTGCTATGAACAGGCGCATAGCCTCTCTTGCCTTCCAAATCCAAACCTCAAACAAAACAGCATTTCCCCTGCTTATTTTTCAAAAGCAAACTCTTCAAGTGAAGATCCCAGAAATGAAAAAGCAGGCCACCAGCTTAGGACCCTCAACACTTCACCTTGTTGCTTCAGTACAGTGGCTTCTTCTCTCTTAGCTGCATGCACTGATTCATTTGTACATTTAGTTCACAAGTTGAAATGCTTGACAGGAGACAGGTGAAAAGAAAATTGTCTTTGCAATTACAATAGGATTTTCAAAAGATAAAAACATGATTAAGCTTTCTCCTCCAGCATATATTAGTCTCACTTATCCCAATAAAAAAGGGGACAAGGCCAACACTAGAATAAATTCTTTCTAGGAAGATCTCCCCAATGGGAGCCTAGTTTGGAGGTCTTAAGTGTGGCTTGCTTTGCACATGTGAATAAGACACACAAATTCCCCTCAGCAGAGATTCTGTGGACTGACATTTCTGCAGCAAGCTTGCCCCGCACTCCCTCCCGGAGTTCTCAGGGGAATTGTATATGTTCTGTCTTATGGAACAACCTCAAACTTTCCCTTCCATATATCTATGGGAGTAAAAGCATTCATACTAGTTTACTCAGGAAGCAGTGTTAAGAAAATCCTCCAGGCCCAAAGCCCTCTATGACCACTGCTTCAATGGTCTGAGTCCTGGAAATTCACCCCAGTGTGCCTATATAAAACCAGTTTTTAGATGATACTTACCCTCCTCAAATGTCTTCCATAGACATTTTCCTGCCTCCATTGAGCCCAGTTACCATCAACCTATGGGGGGCCTTGGGAGCGTGTTTTTAAAGTGCCCTCAGTTAACAATTTTGTTTTTATATTTTTCATTGTAAAATTTTCCTTTTATAAAACATACTTAAAGAAAATTTTCAAATGCCCAGAATTACACTGGAAACCCAAATGTGGGTGACCCTTCACAAATCCCTTCTGCATGAGCTAGAGTTCTAGCTTACTATGCTGTGATTAAGCGCATGATCTCATTGACAATTGCTGAGGGTAAGGGTCCACAGTCTCTTCACAGCACAGTGAAGAGCTGACCCCTCACAGTTAAGAACCCTCCAGGTAAATGTAGAAAATAATGATAAAGTTCAGTGCCCGAATATCAGATGCATCTGGTACATTCCCCTTTCTCTATAGGTCAAGAAAAAAAAAT
>NW_004524596.1:9052047-9060767 GCF_000260255.1 Octodon degus | reverse complement strand
ATATATATATGCAAGCAGATTAAGCCTTAGAAAGAGACTTAGCTGTATTATTCTCTAGGACTAAAATGAAATAAAGTTGAAACTCTACCATAGGCTTTACACCTGTGTAAATGTTAAGTGTAGTTTAAAAACTTTGAAATGTATTCTTTAGCCAAAGTTTCTTGAGGAAATTTGTCTTACTGATAGGGATGTTTATCTGTTCAACTGCTCATCCCCCAGATGATAAGATCCTCTGCCGTGAACTCAGCATAAAGTGCCCCTTTGGAGATAACCTCTCCAGGTTTCCACTGCATTTAGGAAAAATCAAGGTCATTTTTGTTACACACCAGACATCACTTTGAATTGGCATCAGCCAAGCTCTGCTGAGTGCATGCTAAGAGGTAACGGAGTTGAGAGAGAAAAGACAGATGCCTGTTTTGTGGTTCATGTTGTTGTGCCCAACAGCAGTTATCAGGGCCCCAGCAACTCTACACACAGGGCTGGAAGCTGAGAGGTCACCGCCCAAAGGACATCCAATCCAGCCAAGAATAACATCGCAAATGCAGAGTGAGCCAGTAGAAGATGGGCCTTTCATGTTTATGATCCCCTCAGTACCTCAAGTCAGTTCCGATGATTCTTCCTGAACTAACATGCTTGATATTATAAATTGGCTTCAGCTTTTCCCACAGACCCTTCAGATCACATCTTCCTTCCCTGTGAGCTGACAAAATGCTCTCTCTGTAATCATAGTTCAGGTACACTTCATGAAACCTACCAATTCTGACCTAAGACAAATAATACATGTTTTCTGCCTCTTTGCAATTAGTGGAAATTCGAAGATGCTCTGACAGTAAGTGTGCGTGTTTAGTAGACTAGTCCGTGTAGTAGATTCTCTCGGAGGAGCAGCCTCGGTGTCCTGGAAATGACCCTTCTCCCTGTAGTTGCCATGATTTGTGGTAGTGCTTTGAGTGCATCTGCTTACTTAGTCTTCTTGTGAATGCTTGGCTGGTCCTGTTATTACATTAACTGAATTTAGAAGTCCAGAGAGAATTAATTGTACAAAACGAAGTGCTTAAAAAGTTCCCAAGAAAAATAAGAGACATATAGTACAGTGCTAGTAGAGCAGAGAGATTCAGGGAAAGGTTGTTAACAATATATCCTAAACCTTAAAAAGTGACCTTTATTTATCTTGCTTCATGCTGTTTTTCTTTTTATTTGCAACAGGAATGGGATGAGAGTAGAGATCTCTAATAGCCATCATGAAGCTGACAAAACTATAGATGATTATTAATACTCTGCTAACTGGCTGAAGAATAGTTTCAAAACCTGTTGGTCACTTCTGGTTGTTGACAGGGCCTGTGTTAATTCAGTTGCAGACAGCGCAACAGAGAGGAGGCCAATAGAGAAACAAGTTTATGGAGCATTCGAGGGGAGTGGATGAACCTTTCAACAGCTGCTGTTCTAAACACTGAGGCCATTCTTCACTGGCCATTAGTCAGTAAAGAATGCTTGTACTGTAGCAAAGAAGTTTCCATCTCAGAGTATTTCCACTAAAAACTGTGCTTGTTTGCATAATTGTAATAATGTTTGGTGTCAATACTATTGTTCTGAGCCCAACATCTGCTAGACTTTACGTAACTCAGATTTCCAAATTAACAAGTTCTTAGATTTTTCCCCAGGCCTTAACAAGTTTAGCAATTATTGTTATTCTTTCCCATTTTTTTAGAGTACAGTGGACAAACTCATTAAAAAGACAAACCTGGCCCTCGTGGTGGGCACCAACAGCTGGAGAGAACAGTTCATTGAGGCTATCACTGTCAGCGCAGGTGAGTGCCTTTCTCTAAACACTGTAGGTTAAGATGCCCTACTTTCTTATTCTGTCCCTGGGTTTTCTCATTCTGCACTTGGTCTAGCACCAAGCAAAGCACCAAGGAGGGTGAAATTAAGAGAAATGTATGTATGCACATTTTGCGGCCTAAATTAGACTGGCTAAATGAAGCCAATGTCTTCAAACATGCCAGTCTTCTCCATCCGTACGACATGATTCTCTCTGAAAATAGATAAGATGAATTTAAAATCTTTTGTGTCTTCTGTTCATGATAGCCAGTTATGGGGCTTCGTCTGGAAGATTCTCTGAAAGTAGCATAAAGTGGCTAAGGAAAGCTCAGAAAGAAATGAGTAAAATACTAGGAGGAAGAGGAAAATATTAGGACTTTTACCACTGCCATCTGTATCATTTTACACTCTCTTCAACAGCGTTTAACAAAAACACATTTGCACTCATGTGCGAAGTACAAATAGAAGCACACCCTGCTTCATCCTGTGCAAGCTATGTGCAGACTTTTACTTAGGAAAATCCTGCAAAGTGAAGTGTTTCTCAAACCAAAAGAATCAGAGACTTGAGAAAATTACATACAGACAGAAGTGTCATGCACTGTCAAATCTAGTCCACTCTTAGAGTGTTAGATGAAGTCAGAGGGAGGCCCTCTTGAAATTCCAGAAAACACCACCACCCTGGAATTGTTCCCATTTTCCAGTTCTTTCACTCCATCCACACTGTTGGGTTTTTTTTTTCCTCTTTCAAGATCCCCACAGGCTTATATTCCACTATGGAATCTCATACACATAGCTAGTGTTTTCTAAATAGTGATTACCAAGCTGTGAAATGTGGAAAGAGCCACTGGGCCTTGACTTCCAGCACAACCTCCTCTTTCCAACCTGCTGCAGAATCATTTGCCAGATCTCTCCAGTGCTATGAGAACAGAGGGTGATACAAACTTGTGTGCATGTTTATTATTAGTACTGTTTATAATCAATCTGTGGTTTTTTGCAGTTGGGTATATCCTGGGAATTTACAACCATCTAGTGATAGATAACCGCTTATGAGAGTGGGTTTGTAATTTACGCTTAAGCTCAAGAGGAGGAGGTGGAAACTCCTTCTTTACAACTGACATTTCTCCATAAATCTAAGATTAATACCTTAGGTGTGGACTCTCCTCTCTCTTCACACAAAGAATTAAACAGACAAAACTACTGATAAGCCAGTAGTAAAAATTATTAAAAATGTCTATGTTGTTTTATGCACTTGCCATATTATAGTTGGAGAATTAAAGGAAACATAAGTTTTGTAATGCAGGAATCTTGGCAGTGTTCAGATTTCCTTTGACTTCACATACATAGGCATGTAGAATGGCCAGTGCCAGGGGTCATCATTTATTGGTCTTTGTGTGTGTCTATAATTCAGCTTGATGTGAGTAATATGACAGCCAAAGAAACAGATGATAAGTGGGGCTTGCATTCTAAAAGACAAGACCAAAAATAAGGCAAGTAATTTGAAGTACATCATAAACTTGCTTTGCAGAAAATTGCCAGAGACAGGAAGTGTGTATGTGGGCTTCCATTTTAATTTAGGTGGTTAACATGATGCCAACAGTACACAACTTTTAAAAGGCACACATAATTTGCTTTTCTAATAGTGAAGTGGTCTTGTAGAGTAGGTTCATTCACACATTTTGTAACTCCCAGGACCATGCCAGACACTTCCTGGCCATACTGTGGAAGTAGACAAGGGCGGCTTTAAACTCTGAGTGAGATTATACCACCAAGAAAGCCAAAGTCATACATCTGAGTCTGATTAGAATAGCTGTATGAAGCTGTGGAGCTAGATCAGTGGTCTAAGTGTCTACCTGGCAAGTATAAGGATCCGGGTTTGATCCCCAGTACCACATGCCATGCTGGCCACTGAAACTGGGTGAGGTGGTGCATGCTTATATTCCCAGCACTGGGCAGGCTGAGACAAGAGAATTGCTATGAGTCTGAACTATGTAGTGAAATCATGTACCAAATAAACAAATATCTTTAAATGTAAAAAAAAAGAATAGCTGTATAGAGAAACAGTGATAAAGATCTTCATACTTCCCTGAAAGATGGACTGTGGTTTGCAAGCACTAGGACAGTTGGGCCCACCACTGCCCTTGGCATCCTTCCTGGTGCTATAGTGTCACCATTCAATAGTGAGTCTCACTCTTGCCCAGTCTTTCAAAGCACCATTAATGAATGAAATGTAAACCTATCGAATATGCCTATTTATTATACAATATATTGTGTTTTATGTTTCTAAATGACTATGTAGTTATAAGACCCAGTGTTCAGAAATTTGTAAGCTGTTGGGTAAACTGACCTTGTTCACAATTTTAAGACACAAAGTATCTGAAAAACAAACACATAGCTTCTAGCAACTAAATTACACTAAGCTACATAAAAGACAGTTTTTTTTAAAGCCCAATGCTTGTGATTATGATTAAATTTAATTGTCTTAAGAATGTTAATATTCCTAGGTTGTTAAACATACAATAAAATTTGTAAAGTGGCATCTATTGAACACAGACTTTTATTAGATTTTAAGATTTTATAACTAAATAGTTGAGAATCCCAAAGATTTGCCTTATTAAAAATACTAAATTGTCTTTGAAGGGCTCTACTGAGAGTTTTTTCTAAGCAATATTCTGAGCAAAATTGAGTCTATATATCTTGCTAAACAAAACTAATAGTTTTGTAAATAAAATCTTGCTTTTCTTTCTTATTAACTGTATTCAAACTAATTTCAAGGTAACCCCCTAGTGATTTTACCCCTTGCTTTTTTTGAATTCCAGAGCTCAGTACCTGGACCTCTCAAAGCCATAGTGTTTCTCTGAAACAAGTTTTATAGCTATTGGAGTTAAAGAGCTCAGGAGACTTTGGAGATAAGGAAAGGATTAGACAGTCGTCTCCCAGAGTTTCTTTCTGAGGCTTCCTAAGTTGACTAGCAGGGGCAGTGGTGTGTGGCTGTTACATGGCCCTCAAAGACTTGCACGGCAAGCCTGGTGCCACCAGTTGCCTTTAGGTTCCACCAGCACATGCATCTCTTAATAAGCCAGCTCTCTCTACCTATCTCATTTGAGTTTTCCTCAATTCTTTCCTGTTCTTAGAATCTACCCTAGGGAAGAACAGGTGAACTGTCCTTAAGAAAGGATGTGCTAGCTGGGATATGAGGCACAAGAGTGGTGTTAGAGAAAAGGGAAAATAGTACCCAGGTGAAGAAAACCAAGATTCCAGGGCCAGTTCCACGGCCACCACGTTGTTGCCTTGGGCAGAGGTGAGGGTGGAAAGTGCATGAGGGTAAGGCTAGCTCGCAGACAAGTGGGGCTTGTGTCCTAGCGCTCCAAAAGCTCTCGGAGCTGTAGGCAGGTCCAAAACTCCAAAAGCTCCTGCACTAATTACTTGGCCTCAGAAATCTCTTTCCTCCTACGTAGAGTAGAAATAAATATTTGTTGCTGTTGGGGTTACCATAATAATTAAAACAGTACATATTTCACAAGGATCGATTATGTGTTTGTATGTCTAAGTAGGTTATTTACAAGGCAAATCATATGTATTGAAGATTCTATAATAAAATACAACTAAATTTGTGTCAATGGAGTTAACGTAACTGAATTAGTAAGTACTAGCTAAAAACACACTGCCTGACCTTTTCGTTACTTGGTATCGCACATGCCATTCCATAGATAAGGGTACATACTGAGATTTAAGAAGGAAAATACAATGTGCTCAAGAAACAACTGCGGTGGGGCACCTCTGGGGTACAGATCAGCCCAGGGCTTTCTCCAGTGTGAGCCATGCACTTGCTTGTTGTGCTTAGGGCCTGAGAACAAAGACAAGTAGGTGGAATATGCGCCTAGACATGCGCAGACCTCTGTGTTTATGTACCAACACCCATGAACACATGGAAGGCCACTTACAAATACAAATATGTACTTACACATACACACATTGATGTGCTGAGACATACATACACAACATACATGTACACAGAGATGTGTACCTACACCACATATGTCATGCATTTGTTTGAATTTAAGTTACAGCCCAACATACAAAATAATTGTTCTCTTAAATTAGGCTCTTACAGCCTAATTTATAGTTCTTCAGGAGAGTGCTAGTTGAGTCTTTGAAGAACAAAGAGAAATGTTTCTTTTCCTAGTTATGTACATGAGCTTCTGCTACCTTGTAACTTGTGACATTGATGAAAGCCAACACTACCTCTTCTTTTGCTTAATAACTTTAAAAACCCAGAAACAGAGATTTTTATGAAATTTCTTCTTGTTTGATATAGATTCTGTGTATCTTAAGCAATGAAAGAAAATTTAAAACTGGTCCCCCCCTCAGTAACCCCCCTACAAAATCCTCCTGTAGTCTGGTTGTGTCTCAAACCTTTTTTTCTGAATTTTAGTTTTATCATCACTGGATTGGATAAGACCATCCCTAAAATACAATCAGTATTGCAATTTGGAAGTCGTTTTAATGAATGCTATGAAGCTCTAGTATCCCTAATCGTATACGTTGCTGCACACCTGATTTGGGCAATGGCCCATTTATATGGCCTGCCTAAATTAAATTTCAGAAAATGACAACATATTTTCCATATCTGTTCTCCTAGAATTAAACCAGAGAGGAAATAGTCAGATGTGAGCCTCAAAACACAAACAATCAAAGAAAAAGAAGCCCAAGTGAGGTGGTGATGGTGATGGCAGTACTGGAAAGGTGCCTAATTTTCTTCCTGTTCCATAACTGGAACTCACACATGCCAGTGAGATCTTCTGAAGCCCAAGGCAGGCATTCAGCACAAGGCCAGGTGGGACAGGTAGCTGGCTCCCCACGCTCGCTGTGTGTCACGGTGAACCACACTGGCCCAACTTCAGCTAAGTAAATACATGAAAGGGTGGTCTCCTGGCCCCACAAAACCAGCATGATGCCTGGTTCACCAGTTTGAGAGGTATTCCTGGCCTCAGTCCTTTGTCCAAGCACACTGTGTCACTCAGTGAGTATTTGCCTTTAAACTTAATTTTAACATTAAAAAATGACCAATTTAGTGCTATCCCTGGACAGTAATTCACTTGCGTAGTTGTAAGTCTGAAAAGGAATCTACTCCAGAAGTACCAAGTAATAAAAATGCAACCTCAAGTAAGTTTCAAAAGTTGTCACGCAGTCTGGTCTAAGCAGGGATTGGTCTAGCATCACCTCTGTCATTAAATATCGTCACTGTGAGGAAATTCTCATTATTTAATGTGTTACTCCCAGCTCACCTGAAAATCCCACTGCAGCAGTTAAGAACATCCTGGGAGACCAGGTGTGCCCTTGCCTCAGAGCAACTATGGACACCCAGAAAAGAAGAAGCATGATAGAGATTAGAGTTATCATTTTGCTGTCTCTTATATGGCTGCAAAGATTTTTAATTATCTTTGTCTTAATCAGAAGCTGAGGATATTTCACAAAAAGTGGTTTCATAAGAAAAAGATTATTTGACTGCTTTTTAATGTGATTTTGTTTTATTTAAAAAATTTTATTGGCATACGTTTGCAGTACATAGTACCAAGAATCAGCAAATGGGATCAGATGAAATTACAAAGCTCTGCACAGCAAAAGCTACCAGGCCTTGACTTCTAGTTCAAGCTCCTCTTTCCAATCTGCCGCAGAATCACTTGCCAGACCTCTCCAGTGCTGGGAGAACAGAGGGTAGTAGTGCTGTTTCTAATCAGTCTGTGGTTTTTCACAGTTGGGTATACCTGGAAATTTACGAGCACTTCAAGGTAGATAACAGCTTGTGAGAGTAAGTTTGTAATTTACACTTAAGCTCAATAGGAGGAGGTAGAAACTCCCTCTTTTCAGCTTACATTTCTCTATAAACCTAAGATTAATATTGGAGGTGTGAACTCTCCTCTTTCTTTACAGAAAGAACTAAACAGGCAAAACTACTTCTTTAATTTTACATGTATATATCTGACAATATTTATAACTGGTTGGAAGACAGCTGTATGTATTACAACAAATACTGTGAAAGTCATATTACTTTGGTAGGTGAGGTTCTGTATCACTTTTAATTTTTTCCTGTTTTAATTCTAATCTACTCTTTAAAAAATAAAAATTAGATTTAAATAGAAACCACTGCCTTTTAAAAACCCCATCAAAGACCTATGTATGAAATCATGGCCCACTTTTTGCTTAAATCATATTACCATTTACTGACTGTCTTGCACAAGGCCAAGGCTTTGTGTGTGTGTGTGTTTTCTGTTCTTCACAGTTTACAGTTGAAAACTCTGAGCCCCAAAGCGGTTGCAACATTTGTTGAAGTTTACATAACTAACCAAGGGGCAGCTGCAGTATAAAATCTCATCTTTGGGAACCCAGAACAAATCAAGTTTCAGATTCTTTCCAGGTGTCTCTCCTAAACCTTCAGGACAGAAGTAGGTACATGTCAGGCAAGTTATTATAGGACAGTGGTGGTGAACCTATGGCATGCATTTCATTTGTTTTTCTTTTAAGATAAAGATGTTAATATGTCAAGTTTTTCTTTTTTAACTGAAACCTCAATATTCAGGTTTAATTGCAATATTGGTACTTTGCAATAAATAAGTGAGTTTTGATTTAACAGTTTGGAAACTTATGTTTAAATGGGGAACCATCAGGGCTGGCCAGATAGCTCAGCAGATTAAAGCACTTACTTAGGCAGACACAGAGACTGGGATTTGATCCCCAGTGTGTCATGCCAGCCCCACCCCTGGGGTGTGCTGAGCCTCCATTGAGATTGGGTGTGGTACTGTGCCTGTAATCCCAGCACTTGGGGGGCTAAAACACAAGAGGATCACTATAAATCCAATCTGTGTGGTGAGACCCTGTAGACCCTGTACTAATATATATATATATAT
>NW_004524596.1:9043813-9051947 GCF_000260255.1 Octodon degus | reverse complement strand
ATATATATATTAAAAAGATCACCATCACTGCTATAGAAGAAGAGGTATTTGATCATGAATCTTTTAGACTTGGATACACACGGAGAGAATAAGCATTTGGAAATGAATGTGCAAGCCTGGTGCAGAGATATAGAAAGACCAGGAAGAGGGCCGGTGAGACAGCTCAGTGGACTCAAGTGCCTGCTTAGGCAAGCTTAGGCAAATGCAGGGACTGGGTTCAATCCCCATCAGCACATGCCATGCAAGCCCCACCCCTAGGTGTGCTGAGCAGACCAGAGTCTGGGCGTGGTAGCACATGCCTGTAATCCCAGTACTGGGGAGGCTGAAAGCAGGAGAATCACCAAGCTGTGTAGTGAGACCCTGCAAGAATCAAATACATTAAAAAGAAAGAAGGAAGGAAGGAGGGAGGGAAGGAGGAAGGGTAGAAGGGAAGGAGGGAAGGAGAGAGAGACAGAGTTTCCTGGGAAGTATTCATTGAAGCCCATCATGAAGAATCCAGAATCTGGACCTCCAAGGTGTTTTTGAAAGTTAGAATTGTATCCGCATCTCCTCCTAGAAGGTCTATCAGATCTGAACTAAAGACAAGATCAGCGCCAGCCCTTTTCTCTCACCTCTTGGCCTTTCTGTGATTAGGTGCACCAACAGGTTGCTTCTTGCAGTCACAGGCACGTTCAAACGAGTAGCACTAAAGACAGGTGAACAATGACTTGAATGCCGTCAGGAAGTAGCTTCCGCTCCTTCTTTCAACACAGTCATTATCTTTGTAGTACACAGTGCATAGCAGTAATTCAAATTTTTTCAAATTATCATTGGAATCTTGGTTTCTCTGGAGGCTTGAATTCAGTGATCAGAGAGCCACCAAATAGGAGTGTGGCTTGCAAAAAAAGTCCTCTGACCTTCCCTACGAACTGAGAGGATTAGAATAGCTGCCTCATGGGTTGTCTTGGATATGTGAATACTGAAGGAAGGACAAGAAAATACTACAGTCCTCTAAAGGACATTTCATTTTCTGCAATGAATGTCAGCTTATGTGGCACTGCTATTTTAATTGTAGGGTTTTAACTTGAACCAAAGAGGAGTACCTGCATTAAAATAAGTGGTAGATGGTATAATTTCACTCACTTGGCAAAAGCTCATCTAAAACACCTTCTTTGCCTGTTTTTAGATGTCATTCCGCTATGTCTGATCTGGAAAAAAAAATTCTATATAAACGCATACACATTGTCACACATACAGTGTTTTTGAAGAGTGAGGCATATGTAGTCTTAGATTTAAAAAGTCATATGCATGACATGTAGACATGCATATGTGCATGATATGTAGACATGCATATGTATACATTTATAAATAAAACACATTCATTTGTATGTGCAAATTGAACACACAGACAATACCTGAAATGCTGTTTTCTATCGCTGCTCCTAGTGCCAGTTTGCTGTTACTTAGCTCATGATTATGACTTTAATTGACAAAAGAACGAAAGCAGGGGACATAAGTAAGAGAAAAGAAAGCAGGTTCCAAACAGGAAACCATTGACAGATACCTGGGGTCATGGAAGGGAGACAGAGCAAATCTGGGATACCTATCAATTCCAAAATGTCAGTGGGGGAAGGAAAAAATGTTGAATCGGGTAGTCTCACCTTCCAGATTCAGAATGAGGAAAGTCAGCTACACAAGGTAGGGTGCACACACAAAAAGGCGGGAGGAGAAGCAATTATTTTCTGGCCCTTGGATATGTTTTAGTTGGTATTTCTGAAAAGAATATTTGCTTGTAGGGCTGCTTTTCACTTAAATTGCTTTTTACAAAAAGCTTGAGGAAAATGCTCTAGTGAAGGGCTCGGGAACAAGGCCGTGTCTTACTTGTGAGCCCGAAGTCACGTCTTTCATGCAGCTTTTGTCTGAAGAGGCAGCAGTTCAGCTCTGCAAACAATGTGCCATCCCTGGATACAGCATCTCTTCTGTTGGCATAGCTACTGCTACACAGTGACAGCTTTAGTCACTACTTACCAGCCAATGCTGCAGACGTGGGGGGCTTCAGGTCCCCCGGCAGGAGCCTCTGTGTCTACCTGCAAGAGACATTTCAACACAATCCAAAATGGAAAGAGGAATAAACAAACCTCCCCTCCCCCTCACCACACACCATAGGCAAAGAGAAGCCACCTGAAAGTAACTTGCAGCGTGAATCCTTGCTGGGCACAGCCTGTTTGCTTGATAAAGACCTTGTTGTTCCAGCTCCTGCCAAGCAAAACCACTTTCCTGAGTCAACTTTGGCACACACACCCTTTTTCTCCCCTAGCACCTCCTCTGCTTTGCCTCTCTCTGGTCATCTGTGGCCAAGTGTCGTGTCCTATGTCCTTCTGAAGCATCAAAGATCAGAATCCCAGCCCAGAGTTGGAGGGGAGCTCTTTGCTCAGCGGTCCCTCTCCCTCTTCTCTTCCTCTCCCTCTTTCCCTTGTACTCTCTCTCCATCTTCTCCTTCTCTCTATCCTCTAAATAATTAAAACTCCAAGACCAAACAGCAATGGGAAAAGCTCCTGCAAGGTCACACAGGACCTGCTTTAGGGCATGAGGCTCTGACTACACCATACAACTGCGCTCTCACTTTTCTTCTGCAATTGTAGAACTAGGGCCTACAGCATTCTGCCTCTTCCTGCTGAGGTCACCTGATGACCTGCGGGCTCCTTCATGCTGTAGTTCTTAGGATTACACAAAGCAAACACTGAAACTTTCAAGGAGCCACGACTGAGCAGCCTTTAAAGAGTGAAAGGCATCATATAGGTGGAGAGCTGTTCCCCGACCACACAGCCTCAAGGCAACCCTGTACAAGCCATATTCCTGCACCCACTAAGGCAATGGGGAGACAGAAAGTCAGACATCTGGGCTGAACCTCTAGAAAATTGTTTCCCCCAACTCACCAAGCAGCAGAAGGAAAGTAAATAGCCAGAAGGGTTATAAAAGAGCAATAACTGTAGAGGGCAAGAACAGATCACATCTCCTACTTCAGTTTCTGGACAGAAGCCAGCACATGCAGTGTGACTAGCCACAACCTGGCTTTGCAAATTCCTTGGAAAAGCTGGGTGTGGTGGCACACATCCGGAGTCCCAGCTACTTAGGAGACCGAGGCAGAAAGATTACAAGTTTGACATCAGCCTGGAACACTAAACAAGACTCAAAAAATAAAAATGGCTGGGGAGTTCAGAGGCCAAGCACCCTTTGGTTCAATCCCCAGCACCACCAAAATAACTAACTAATTCCCGGGAAGCCACTGAGGAGAGTGGGTAGTCTCACAGATGGCCAGCTTGAATTTGAGGTTCACCTTGGCAATACTGAAAAGTTTTCAGTCAGGGGTGATTGCCACAAACAGTAGCCTGAAAGTCACACGTGCTAGCCAGCTGCCAGAGGTTCTGTCCAATTCCAGGCTGGCGGTTCTTGGGAAAAGAGGCTCCCAAGGTTCCTTCCCTATGTGCTGCGAGCATGCTTCGCTACCGCAGCCTCTTGGTACAGCCTAAGCTTATTCCCAGTCGCCACCTTACGAAGTTAGCCAGGGTGACAACACAATTGACTGCCACTGTATCAGCCCAAAAATGTGTCTTTAAAGGAAGTGAAGTGAGGAAGATAAAATGTCTAGTGCTACAGAGCTGAGTCTGAGAAAAATCCAGCAGTATACAGGTCAAAATAGCAAAGACTTCACATGTTGGGGTTTGATCTTCTGGGGAGTTGGCTAAAACAGTTTTATCTGCTCAGCGGTGGTCCTCATGGATCAGATTAGAATCCATCTAGAAGTCTTGGAGGAGAACACATTCACTGTAAGACTCCCATGTCTTTGGCACCACCACAGTCTCTTTGTTCTTGCTGGCAAAACTTCCTTTTGAATATGCACACTTTTCAATATTTAAATTTATTTATTTATTTATTTTTGTGGTACCTAGGATCAAACTCTACACTTTGTACTTGCCAGGAAGGCACTTATGCTACTGAACTATCACCCAGCACTTTTTAAACTACTTCAGTGTTACCTGGGTATGATGCCACACTCCTGTTGTCCCAGCACTCTGGGAGGAGGCAGGAGAATTGCAAGTTTAAGCCCAGCCTCAGTGACTTAGAAAGACACTGTCTCAAAATGTTTAATCAGTGGGGTGGGGATGGGGTAGATGTAGCTCACTGTGAAGGCCCTAGGTATAATCCCCACTGCTACTACAAGAACAAATAAAATAAAAAGTGAGAAAGCAGTTCAATGCAAAGAAAGACAGAGACAAAGAAATGCAGATATGCATCCCAAACAGGAGCTCTGATTCCAAGGTCAGTCCTCCCTTCACCCTGCCACACCTGTCTCCCAGGGTGTGATGTCCTCCAGCACAGACTGACTTCTACTTTTGTCACCTGTACACAGCTGTTTCCTCGGTGGGAAACGCTGCCATGCAATGGTGACTGGCCATCTCTCCTAACTACAGTCTAGGATCACAGGTCATGTCTATAGACGGGCTTCTCACCATACTCCACCCCACTTGTCATTGTATTACCTGACGTCATCCTCCTAGTCCACATTAATATCTGAAACCAGCATGTGTATTTTTCATCTCATTTGCCAGAATGGAAGTTCCATGAGATCCAGAATTTGATCTGTCTGCATGTTCAATGCCAAGAAATGTGTCAGTCATACACAATATTAATAAATAGTTACTGAGGAAGAGAGTGATACTACCAAATTCACTCCTTCAACCAGTGTGTTCCAAGTTAGAGGTTCACCCTGGGCTTGTACAGTGAGTGGAAATATTTTTAGAGTACAGACCTATAAGCAATAGAATTTGTACCAGGCTTTGACCAAATAAGGGAAGAGGCCACAGAGCTATTGATGGAGGAAGGATAGAGATATTTTTCAGATGGCTTAGATAAAATAAAAGCATCACAATGACACGATGCTGGATTATTATTTAGGAGAACAAAAAAAGCCCCAGCAGACAGATTACAGTGTCAACACACCTCTTAGCCTGCTGTCTGAAGAGCTCATGAACACCAAAGAAAACAAAGGGCTCTGTCTGAATCTAGCTAATTAGCTAATACCCACCATCACCTCAGCTGTTTTCTATATGTAACATATAACTTTTCTTTATAATCTCATTTATCTTTTCAATAGCACAAAAGAGAAAATTTTGGCTATACCCATTTTTCAGAGGAAGAAACTAAGGCACAAAGAGAATCTCCCATGCACAGAAACCAGCCAACCATGTGAGCCTCCTTCACTGTTGTCCCGAGTCTGTGCCTCTGGGTATCTCATTGAAAATCACATCAGAGAACAGGAAGTAGGAGCTAGCAGACAGGCATAGCCCTGAGCAAATGCAATCACTTTGTATTGTGCAAACTGAGGCCATGATTAGAATCTTAGATACACATCTTGTGTCACCACTTTGCCAGCAAATTAACTCACTGAACTCCAGGTGCTGAACAAAGTCCCTTCAGGTGATCCTGAACCCAGGAAAACAAATCACAGGAGAAAGGCTGTAGTTTGCCGCCAAGATGAGAAGAATCCCACTCTCCAACAGGGCTACCACAAACTGCCAGAACATTTGCCTTAAGATTCAAAAAAACTAGACTTGGAGGAATAATGAGTAAGTCAATATTTTATGAATTTTATCCTCTACGAGAGATCATTTAAGAAGCAGGATTTCTCAGTTATGCTTTGTATAAGACAGTACCCAGTGAGCTGAGAGTCTATCTGATGACTTTTTGCTGTCCAAACTATGGGACATTTTCTGTATGAAAATAAGGGACCAGGTCTTGATAGCAAAGTGAGAGGTTTAAAAGCCCTAAGCTTGAGTTCTCTAAGCATTGGACTCTTGTCTACAATGGAGGAAACAATATCTGCATCACCAGGTACCTGGACAGGTGAAGATTAAGTGAGATGGGCCCGCTTGCCCACAGGCACGGAAGGGCTCAGTAAGGGAACATGAACTCACTCTTAATCACAGTGGCATCTTAAAAGAGGCCAAGCAATGTTGATGCTGCTCTGCATTTGGTGCATATCTATTCTTTAGATGATTTTAACATTTTCCTAGGATACAACGTTGATGTGTTTGTTGAAAATTACAGGGTTATGGCTGCCCAAATGACTCCTCCAAGGCTCAGCATCTCACAGCAGGAGGCTAATTTAGACACAGCTGCTGCTATTTACAAAGTGTTATTATAACCCTCAGGCCAGTCTCACGGCCCAGTGTGCCCACAACTACCCACTGTAACTAAACCATCCAAACCAGCAGGATGTGGCTATATTTCCTGCCTATCGGTTCTCCTTGTCAAAAGTGTATTTCTTAGGTGCTCGAGTCTGCAGGAAATATAGTCCTCTATTCCAAAGCCAGGATTTGCGTGAGTCCTACAATTAATAAAGGATCAGAGAACGCCAAATGTCATGACTTTTTACCCTGACATAGATTTATTTTGAAAAATCCAAGCTTGAGGCAAAAACACACAAGTAATTATGTCAAACTCTAATCATTTAGGAACGCTTCACACATAAGAATTCTTTAAAAAGCGACACAAAGATAGGCAACATTCAATCTTTAAACAGATTCACTTTGCTAATAATCAGATTTGCATTCAGTTGGAACTCCTTAGTGAATCCATTTTTCATTTTGACAGTGGCTAGATTTCCTGGGAAATATTTCTGTCACAGTAGAGCTGTTCACCTCCTAACAAGCCCTTCAGTGGCCTGTGCTGGTGAGCATTCTGCCTTCCCTGGAAATGTTCACCTAGAGGTTCATTTTTCTCACACAGGGCTATGAGTGACACAGTGAGAATGAGATGCCTGCCTGGGTCCCTTTCTAGAATTTTCTTATATCACTGGCCTCTAATTCCCAGAAACTAGCACTTCTGTCCTGCCGCAGGAAGGCCAGCAGCTGGACAGTGTGCTAAGCTGCAGTCTATAGCTTGAACTCAGATTTCATGACAGCAATGTAAATAGCCAGTGCATTCATAACAAGTAAAATGAAGGGGCCGGGGAGATGGCTCAGTGGAATAAGCACTTCCATGGCAAGCGCAAAGGCCTGAGTTCAATCCCTGGTTCTGCAAAAAAAAAAAAAAAAAAAAAAAAAAAAAAAAAAATTAAAAAAAGGTAGAATGAAAATTGGTGATCAATGTTTTATCTTGGAGGTGATTAGTGGAGCTTCTAAACTAGATAGTGTCATACCTGCAAGGCCTCGGACAGTAGGACAGTAGAGTGTGGGTGTGGGATTCCTGCACTAGTGCTAATTCTCATTAGCTAGGAAAGCAGACCTCACAATAGAAGAAAATGCTTCTGCCCAAGCGTTGGGCACGGTGGAGCTAAGAGCAAGGCTCACACTCTCCCCAGAGACAGCAGACCCTTCCGAAAGAACTTTTGTCCTGAATTCAAATAAATTTTGAAAAAGACCAAGAAGGCAAGTTGTTAGAAGAAGTTGGTGTGACACCAAACTACCCAACATTTTTGTAATGATGAAAGTTTACATGGACTAAAAAGAAAGGTACTTATCTTAGAAGGCATCATATAGATGAGAAAGAGTGTACATGTGCGCTCTCCCACAGAAAACAATCCATCATAGCAGTGCATCAATTGGAAACCATAGTGCAGCATTGCTTTAAAACAGTGAGACCTTTTTTATTTAAGTTATAAGTAGGCGCAGTGTATAGTAAGAAAGCATGATGTAGCTGTGGGCCCCTCAGCGCAGACACTCCTGAAAGTGAATATGTCCATGACTGAAAGTGATGAGAGGGTGAAAGACCTGCCCTATTGCAGGTGAGTTAAGTGCCTCTTAAAGCTATGATCAGGGGGCTGGGGATATAGCTCAGTGGCATGAGTGCCTGCCTGGCAAGTGCAATGTCCTGAGTTTGATTCCTGGTACAGTCAAAAAAAGAAAGAAAGGAAGGAAGGAAGGAAGGAAGGAAGGAAGGAAGAAAGAAAGAAAGAAAGAAAGAAAGAAAGAAAGAAAGAAAGAAAGAAAGAAAGAAAAAAGCTATGTTCAAATCTAAGAATCTGGGCTGGTGAGATGGCTCAGTGGTCTAAAGCACCTACTTAGAACAAGCTTAACAAAGCACAGGGACCGCGGTTCAATCCCCCAGCACCACATGCCAGCCAGCCCCGCCCCCTGGTGGGCTGAGCTGCCCC
>NW_004524596.1:9012889-9043713 GCF_000260255.1 Octodon degus | reverse complement strand
AAAAAAAAAAAAAAAAAAAAAAAAAAAAAAAAACAGTATATGACTCACCTAGAGAACTAAGAGGACCAGGAACCTGAGTGTAGAATGAAAGGGATTTGAAAGTAGCCAGTGTCACATGCCTGTAGGGACTCCAAGTAGGACAGAGTTGCATTTGCTATGTATGACCTAGGCCCCAGGGAATAGGAGCGGACAACAAAAACACATCCTCCCAGGTGACCCAGTGACCCATCACAACCAGACCCAGGTCCTCACAGCCAGTCAGCCATACCTCATCAGCAGACTGATCTGGTGAGTTCTACACCCTTCTGCTTCAGTCACCTTCCAAACACGAGATTTTGGAGAGATACTTTAGATCCAAAACTGTACCACATGGATGATGAGATCATGAGCTCTCCAATAGCTGAGGCTGCCAGGTGTGACACAGCCATTTGGAGGAGATTTTGAAGGAATTACTATTAAATGGGTGTATTGGTCAGCTTTTCATTGCTGGGACAAAATCACGACATGCACAGTTGAAAGGAGGAAAGTTTAGTTTGGTTCATAATTTCAGAGGTTTCTGTAGTCAGCTGACTATGAGGCAGAAACCTCAAAGCAGAAGCTTAGGCAGAGGAAAGTGGCTAGCCTCTTGGCATCTAGAAGCAGAAAGCCCAAGAGTGAAGAATGGGCAGGGACAGGATATGCCCTGCTCAGGCAAGCCCCCAAGGATCTACTTCCTACACCTAGGCCCCAGCGAGCAGTAGTTCATTTAGCTAGTGAACTTTGACTACTGGATTAATCTCTCCTGACCCAGTCTTACCTTTTGGGCTCCACCTTGGAAAATGACTACATTGAGATTTCAAGCCCTCCATACTTACATCTTTGGGAAACCCTTCGTGTTTAAATCTTAACACAGGGAATTGAAATTAGGAAACTCTGACATTCTCCTAAAGTTTTGATTTCAGGAATTTTCCAAACTTCACATTTCAGTTCATAGAAGCAAATGCCTGCAGACTTTTCCTGTACTTTGGCAACTTGGGGATAGAGGAATTTGAGAAAATTGTGTTTTGAGATATTCCTGATAAGAAAATATCTTTCTTTGTATATCTATGAGAAACTTTTTGACACCATCTACTTTGCCTCAGAGAATATGTGAGTACTTCTTTCCAAAGATCAAGTTATAGGGAAATATTTATCACACTTCTCCAAAACCCAGAAGAGATAAACTCTTATTGGAAGTGAATCTTTGGTTAACTTAATTTAGTGCCACAGAGAAACTATTAAAGGGAAGAGGAGGTGGTAATTGTTACCTCACTAAAAATAGCTTAAGAAGACATAAAAGGAAGGAAAAGATGTGTAGGTCATTGTATGAAAAACATCTTAAAAGCACCTTGGTTTAACCCCAACTTTAGACATCAAATATACACACTTGTGTGCACACTTGCACACCCACAGATACAAGAAAGTGGTGGAACAAAACTCCATCAAATGAATGACAGCTCTCAGTTTTTTCTCTTAAAATAAGAAGAGGTGAATTGGCTGATTGCTAGCTTCTTTCATCTTTTACATTTTCTACCTGAAACCTTGGAAATAAAAAGAAATTTTAAAAAATAGAATAAGAGTACATTGATCAGCTTTTCTTGCTGAGATACGATACATAACACTCAGAGGAAAAAAGACAGGCTTAATTTGGCTGGTGGTTTGGGGAGATTCCAACCATAGTCAGCTGCTCCAAGGCAAGAACATCATGGTGGAGGGGCTTGGAAACAGAAAACTACTGTGTGCTGGAGGCTGGAAAGTAGAGAAGGGAACCAAGACCAAGGCAGGAAGGAGCCAGGGACCAAACAGAATAACCAAAACCAGGCCTCCATGACCCACCTGGACCCATTGACGCAGCTCTACCACCACTGGGAGAGGAGGACTTGATTCGTTATTGCTGTGTATTAAGATGCAGAAGGGGGATGATAATAAAGGAGAGGCCATTGGAGACTGACGCTAACATTTCCCAAGCTGCTTGACATTACGAAGGTGTAATTATTCCAGCGAGTTTTTCAGATTCTGGAGTAGACTGCTGATGCAAGGCAGGATGTTTTATTTGAGCTTTGGCAACTAGAAATGCAAATAAGGACTTGTCACTCTCCAAAGTCAAGATTCTAAAATGGATATGACCACGATGGCCTCTTTTACTTTGATTTTTTTGTTGCTCTGTTTATTGTGTCCCCAAGGACTTGAGAAAGAGCATACAGCTGACTCTGCCAAAGAAAAGCATAAATATATCTTCAAACATTAGAATGCAGTTACTCCTGGCTGATATTTTCCCTTTCCTAGGAAAAGGCAGTATTGCATCTGTGTGGAATGATGCATTAGAGGAACTAAATGACTACACGATAAATACTAATCATTCAGCTTGCTTCGTGTGTGGAAGAATGTAGCCTTGGCCTATTAGACCAAATCCTTCTTTTTTTCATGTTTGTTTCTTTTGGTTTTTCGGTACCAGGGATTGAACTCAGGACCTTGCACTTGCCTGGCAAGTGCTTATTCTACTGAGCTATCTCCCTGGCCCAATCAGATCAAATCCTAACTTGGCCCATTACCAACTGAGTGGTTAGATTCTCCAGACTCCAGGTTCTTTGGATGGACAGTGAGGTTAATAATGCCTGCCATATAGGACTATTGGAAGGATGAAGTAGGATCCAGTGTCTTAAAGATCCTTCCTTTTCCTTTCTTAAAATTAAGCAGCTTAATTTGGGGGAATTGTAATGTAGTAGCTCACTCAAGCAGAATAGAGATCCAGTGAAATCGGGGTACTTGGGGCATACTGATTTACTGCCTTCCTTCTGGCAAGTAACAATAATGGATTATGACACATCTGTGTGCAAATGGATTTATGCTTTTACAAAGGACTTCGACATTTTCTCTTCTGGCCTGGGAAACAGCTCTGATGTGAGAGTCAGGAAACTCATCTGACAGATGTAGAATTGATGATCCGAAAGTTTAAATGTCTTACCCGGAAACAAGACATATGAACTCAAAATTGACTGTTAAGACTTTTGACCCAAGCGTTCACTACACTGTGGCTGCTTCCTTTTCTGGGCCTCAAAGCTCTCCCTAAGGCCACACCCTGTGCGTTGAGGGAAGGATGCTAACAAGAGCAGCTGTTTACTTCGTGCAGTGTGCTATCCCAGGTGCTGACAGGCATGTTTCCTGGGGGTTGTCTTCCCATGATTCATTGGCCTGCAGCACTCTTGTTCTTGTCTTCCAGAGTGAAGACTTCAAATCAGTAGATGAGGTGAGCCCATTTCCAATATCTGCTTTTTTAATGATTTGTCTTTTTATTATTATTATTTTAGTTATATTTAGGAAGTTCAAAATGTATCAAGAGAGCCATTTGAAAGCCGATGGGAGGGATTATTCTTTATCTTTCCATTAGTGCCTTCCATAAAGCTAAAAAGAAGGACTCTGAGATAAGAGGGATTTACTTGGGATCTTCTCAGAGCAACCTGTCTGTTTCTTTGCTAACACAAAGGACAGACCTGAAAAAAAATTGTGTAGCTTCTCATAACCCAGAACTGGTAAGCCTGAAGATCTAGCAGGCTGCTGACACTTTGGTTGTCACACAAAATATATTTCCAGTGTTTGGAAAAATTTTATTTGGTTTGTGTTTGTCTTGCTCTTTGTTTTATATTTTAAATGTTTCACTGCTGTTTTGCAAATAAAAACAGTCTGTAACATAGAGTCATTTGGTGATGGAAGATTATAATATTTCTTTATCCTTCCTCCAAGACAGGGTTAACTGTGCATTATGCATGGTGGTATGTGGTCATTTTTAATATTTAAATGGCATCTCCATCAAAGATTAAAATTTATAAAATTCAGTGAGATTCCCAAGAAAAAGGATGGGAAGCCACTTCGACTTTCAGATGCCATAAAACGCATTCCAGACTGAGAAATTAAAATATTGGAGATCCGTTGGAATACCATAAAACATACAGAAGAAACCCCCCAACACACACACACAGCCACACACACACACACACACACACACACACACACACTCACCCCTTTTGCATTAACAGACCATGAAGTTAATTTCAAAATGTAAGGTTTCATTTTGTGTTTAAATACTTAGAATGAAATCTTAAGGCTCAGTGTCTCGACCAAGCAATCGAATAATGATGGGGACACAGTAGTGATCGATTGTTAGTGAAGGCAAACAGTGCTCACGCTCGTGCTAATCTTTACCTTGAAACACCGTCCAAGCATCGCCAAGATGATCTGGTTACCCCTCCGCACCTCCCTCCAGAGAAAGCTGTTATTATTTCCATCTTGAAAACTAATATAATATCTAGTCTCGATTTTCAAGTGTCATTTCTTCTGAGAAGCTCCATTGTTTGTTTTCTTGTTCCTCTCAGAATATATCTGTTATCCCAAATTAAGTAATTTTGTAGTCAGAGGCAGGATCGTGCATTTCTATGAATGATTGATTGAAATTCAATGTTTTTGAAGCATTTTAATCAGATACCCCCATGAAATTATGAAATGTGCCCAAATATAGAAATATAAAAGGATCAGTAACAAAATAAATATCATTAGAAACTCCAGTGCTTTTTTGAGCTTTCCTGGGTTTATGAATCGTCTTCTGGAGAGGAGAATGGGAAGAAGTACCAGGGAAGAAATTAACACGGTTCTTTTCTGCCCTCTGTCAAATAAGCCCCCAAAGCTGCAGCTCTCAAAGAAATTCTACTTCTAGCTAAAGCATAGTATAACAGAAGAGTGGAAAGAAAAGATAAAGAAGGGGGAAAACAGGAAATGATAGAAATACTCAATAGATACTGTACATATATTTTTTTAATTTTAATTTTTGTTTTCACTTGTGCGTAGTAATTGTGCATACTTATGGGGAACAGGGTGATGTTTTGGTCCATATGTACTAAACTTCAATGTCATGACATAGGAAGTGTCCAGAGCACTGCTGCATTCATTGCCAGGGCTGCCATACTAAAATGCCACTGGCCGAGAGGCTTAAATAGAAAAAGTATTTCTTCAAACTGCTGCACGCTAGAAGCCCAAGATCAAGGTGGTGGATGCTCGGTCCCCCCTGCAGCCTTTCCCCTGGGTTGCAAATGTCTGTGCTTCTGGCGCATCCTTGCCTGGGCATTCTGGCTGTCAGTGTGCCTTGCTTTCCTCTTATGATCACACCGATCAGGTTGGATTAGGACTCGTGGGAAAGACCTCATTTAATTCAATCGCCTCTTTAAAGGCCCTATCCTCCATCATAAGTTGTAAAACATCATGAGATAGCGCTTCAACATGTGAATTAATGCAGTCTGTAGCAAGTCTTGTGCCTTCAGTCTAGGTAACTAAGAACATGGACTAGCACACACTCAACTTCCTGCAGAAATTATCAAAAGTGCTTTTTTCAGCCAGATACATTCAGGTGAGCTGAGCTGCCTTCAGTGCTCTATCACGGTAGTCCCCAAAGGTGATTTTCACAAACCCACTTGAGCTTTCTCCCAAAACTTTCCTGGAGATTTTCCAAAGTCACCGAGACGAAGCTCTTTGTGTATCACAAGTCTCCAAAGTCCACTTACAGCGTAATTCTGATCATGTTGTTGTGGAAGAGCAGGTCATTGTCACTTCAGTCTTTCTATAAGATGACAAGTGACAGATCCAGTCATTTCTCTTTTCATCTTTTGCGAGAAGCAAGTATTACTCAAAGCTCTGAGACTGTCCTTGCTTGGTATCCGATGGCCACATGATAGCCTGTGTCACAAAAAGCATACGCATTTGCTCCAGGCTGGCACTCCAGGGTCACAGATTGGAGAGTCGACAGCCCCACCCGCTGCCAGGTGCACAAAGAGCAGTATATCCTTGGAAATGGCGTTTCAGCTGGTGAACAAGGTCTTCAAGAAGTTTTTTTTCAAAATCATCACCAAACATGAATATACATTTGCTACCACTCCAAAAAAAGTTGACATTCAAGGTCCTAATTTTAAACATGTGAATGGGGATTATTTTCACATTATATATGAAATCTGCATTTTAGAATATCATTACTAATTTCCTAGTCTCTTTAAATAACAAGCTTTGTGGTAGTATGACTTAACTGGGAGAACTGTGATCAGTGTGTATATATTGTATAATTCTGTCATAATACAAAGTCAGTAGAAATTCAGGCATGCATTCTTTCATTCATCAAGCACTTAGCCACCTAAGAACTGGACATAGTTTCAAACAGCAAGGACATATAAATGAATGGCTGGCCCACAGTTAACTGGAGAAGAGAAGAAAGCAAATAGGTACAACTTAGATAAAGCAGCAGTTCTCAAACTTGAACATGCATCAGAGTCATGCAAAGGAGTTATCCAAGCACAGATGTCTTGTGGCATGTGCTCCTCCACATTTTGGATTCAGTGAAGCTGGAAATTAACATTACAGCAGGTTGCTGCTACTGGCTCAGGGAGGACACTTTGAGAACCACTGATCTTGAGTGCCATATACCGGGATCTGTGGGAGGTGTTCTTAGTCCCCTTGGAGAGGGCTTCAGGGGAGTGAATTCTAAAAGACAATCAAGAAACAAAAAGATAGAGGGACTGAAACATACTGATCTTTATCGCTAAAGGACAAAAGTGGGAGAGCACGCACATTGTTTGAATAACTGCCAGTTATTTAGCTAGTACAAAGTTTGAGTTTGAAATGGATAATGGGATAAAATTAGAGTAATACACAAGGTTCATGAATATGATTGAAGACATTATCTGACTATGGCCCTGTAAGTGATTATGTAATCATTAATCTTCAGACTTGGAGCTCAAGTTGAAGCAAAGAATTGCAACAAAATTCTGATCACAGTTCATTGTCTTCCAAGGAGGCTTGTTTTTTAGCTGCTCAACTTTGGGAAAGAAACCAAATATCACTGGAGATGATGCAGTGATTGAAGAGGTTATTGGTTGCTTATTAGCAGACCTGAGTGGGGTATGCTTTGCCTACTGAGTACCTTAACCCACAGTTCCTCATGATTGTCTCTTGGAAAACCCTGAGCTTCACTCTTTTCTGATGGCCTTCCATCTCTCAGAAGTGAGGCCTTAGGAGGAGAGTGGGAGAGAGGAAGACAGTGCTAACACGGATGGTAGTGAAATCTGATTTCTTCCTTTCTCTCCAGGGGAAGATGATGACGAAGATGAATGTGGAGAGGAGAAGTTGCCCTCCTGTTTCGATTATGTGATGCACTTTCTGACTGTCTTCTGGAAGGTCCTGTTTGCCTTCGTCCCACCTACAGAATACTGGAATGGCTGGGCATGCTTCATTGTTTCCATTCTCATGATTGGCCTACTGACAGCATTCATTGGAGACCTGGCTTCCCACTTCGGCTGCACCATCGGCCTAAAAGACTCCGTGACTGCCGTTGTGTTCGTCGCACTGGGAACTTCCGTACCAGGTACAGGATGCTTTCATGTAGAAATCCTCCAGAAGGGGAGGTTCGTTTCCTCTCAACTCTTTTCTTCCTTTTAGTATTAAGCTCTGTGATAATAAGCCAGGCTTATAAAAGATCCGAGCCTAGAGCAGTCGCAGTGATCCTCTGTCACTCCTACCACAGCAGGTTGCTTGTTATCATGGAAAGCTCTTGAAGGTTCACCATCCCTGGCCTAGAGGTATAAATAATGGTTGCTGCTCAAGTGCAGTGTCAAAAAAATGGCACTCCTCATAGTTATAAAGCTGGTCAGCATCATCATGTTGATAGGAACACACTCTTAGAGTCTCTGTGACCTGCCTGCATGGTGAGAGCAGATCAGTTTGATGACCATGTTTTCTGATGTGTTTCCCCTTAGAGTGAGCACTTTCACAAACATAAAGCAAAACACAGAATCACTGTCAAGAATGAAATTCGTCAAGGGCCACTGAGACAGTGCCGCAGACTAAGTGCTTGCTTAGGCAAGCACAGGGACCACGGTTCAATCCCTGGTACCACATGCCACCACCACCCCCAGCACATGGAGCTGGCCACCAGACTGGGTGTGGTGGTGCACACCTGTAATCCCAGCACTGGGGAGGCTGAAACAGTGGAATCACTATAAGTCTAAACTGCATAGTGAGACCCTTTACCAAATACATAAAAAGTTGTCTTTCATACAGTTAGTGACATTTAGATAATATTCATGAAACTCTACACATTCTGATCACTGAAAAACACATTTACAGGATACCTGATAAAACATTTTCTTTAACCACATATTAAGGAGAGTGTCTAGGAAGTCGACATTGATATTAACATTGATTAGGGTAGAAAAAATAGTGACTAAAGTGAGTGATCAAGTAAATATTTCACATACATCTTTTTGTGCATTTCTTATCATCTGACTTTTTCTTCCGTGCTACAACTATAGTTAATTATGTTTACTAAGAATTCTGAGTAAGACATACATCACCCCAAAATATTAATAGGAATAATTTTTCTAATTTTGTTGGGCATAAGAATTACTTGGGCATGTTTTGAGAAATATAAACATCTGAGACCCATCACCAGCCCATGGGAGATTTAGGAAGAGAGCTCAGAAGTGTGTGTGTGTGTGTGTGTGTGTGTGTGTGTGCGTGTGTAACTCACCAATGATTTTAATAGAAGCACAGATTACTATAGCCGAAATTCTAGACTCACTCCCCAACACTAGCTGTCATCTCAACACGCTAAGACATACAGCCTTAACTCTGACCAATAAGGCTCACATTCTCTATCATGTAGCAGGTCAAGGGCTTTGAGAAAGGACAGGCAGAGCTGAAGGCAAACATAGCTCTGATGATGGTGCTGCTACTGTCCCCTGTCTACTCCCCTCAGGTACCAGTACTGACCTGGGTGAGTGATGGTGACCCTTTTAGAGCTCTCAGTGATAACAAACAGCCCCCGGTGGCACATGTGCCATAGACTTCCTACCATTAATCTAGATGCTATCTGTGACTGCTACTTAATCTTGCTGTTCTTAACAATTCTGGATTTGGTGTTGAATTTGCAACAACTAAAGTTTATGTCCTATAAGTTCATATATCACTTAATGATGCTGATTCATTCTGAGAACCACGCCATTGTGTGATTTCATCATTGTGCACACATGAGAGAGCATGCTTCCTCGCACTAAGATTGGGTGACGTCTCTAAGCCACTTCGACCTATGGAGCCAGCTTTATGTATGTGGTTTGCCATAGATATAACTGTTGTTGTAAGGTACACAAATACATTTCCTTTCACTGGTGTTTATGAGTTGTTCTTCATGCAGATACTTATTTTATCAGTGACTGTGACTATAGTTAGCTCTCTGAGCTTCAGTGTTTATTTGTAAGACAGGGATAACCATATGTAACATTTAGAATTGTAGTAAGATTGGAGAAAACATTAGAATATAAAGTTATCCAGCTAATAAAGCATCTGGAACATAGAAAGGATTGAATAAAATAGCAGCTCTTATGATTAGTGATTATGTTGGAAAATTTAAGATGATATGAACAATATAAATCAATACAGCAGTTAGTTTGAGAACGTTGAAGAATTCAGCTTTACACTGATCAAACATGCATACGCTTTTATCCAGTTGCTTGACACTTGGAGGTCCTGATTAAGAGGCCAAACATGGCTTGAGGGTCCTATTCACCTAATGAACGATCTAGGGAATTTAGCGAGTGCTTTTACCACTGCCTTAGCAAGCAAAACTCCTCAGTTCCTATGCTTGTTGGTTCTCAGAGGAGAGAAGACCTTCTCAAGGCTGGCTGTGTTCCCAGAGTTCCACATTTGATCACTTTGATTTTTCCCCAGCAGCTATAGAAAGGAACCTAACAGGAGGAAAATTTAAAATATTTCTATCTTATTTTGTTTTGCTTAGAAGCTAAACATCACCAATGCCCATTATTTGGATCTGAAGTTATTGCAAAAAAATATGTGGGGCTATTTTCCTTCAGACTTAAGTCACTGCATCAGATAATGTCCAGGTTGCTGAACCGGTGCAGGGTGCTGTAGTGGACTAAAGAAAATATACAGATGTTATGATAAAAAGGGAAGAATTAGTTCTCTCATGAAATTTACCCCAAATCACCCCAAATGCCTTTATAAAAAAAAGCACCAGCTCATTCTGCCGAATACATCTCTCCTTGTCAAAGAGATAAAAAAATGCTTCTTCTATACTAACAAATTTTTGTTTCTAAATAGGGTTTTAGTTAACAGTGCCTCATCTCCAATATGACCAAATGAACTCGTTTCTCTATATATCAGTTTCCCAAAATGTCTTTATATATCTCTTGTGTTAGTAAGAAATATTATGTCTCTTTGGAAACATTTTGGCAGGCATAGAGTTAATTTATGTGTAACATGCATGTGAATTATACCACGCCATCTTGGTTAGAGGAGTCGCCTGCCTGACCACTCAACACCAGGTAGAAATCTGTCACCAAAATCCTAGCAGAGACAGCAAGAGGTAAGAAAGCCTGTTTGGGCAGAAAAAAACAGAACCATTAGTTCTACAAATGGCTTGCCTACACCAGCACGAATACTTCCCATCAGGACACAGATTTCTTTGCTCTTTTATAGAGAGAGCAATAAATTCTTCTGCAATTTGCTGTAATAATAATTATACAGTACTCTTCTCGATCAATATACTTACAGATGATCTCAGATAATGACATCTACATAAATAGTTACCCCCTCTCCCCCCCCAAAAAAAGCTAAGGAAATTGAAGAATCTTCTAGATGCACATACTATTTCTGATTTTCTTCTTCTTCAACCATACTGACTCAGAGCCCAGGTTGTTACATCCCAGGACGCCGAAGTGCTAAAATACAAGGATGCTGCTTCTGGATGACAAAGCTGAGCTGCTACAGGGAGACTAATTAAAAACACTAATTCTCTCTACTTACAGATTGTCCTTAGTCAGCATTGGCCCTAGGGCACAGCTCCTCCTCCAGGCTGGCACTTTTCCTAAAGTAGAAGGTCTGTGTAGTGTCTGATGAGCTCTCTGAAGTGCTGCTAGGTAAAACTCTTAGTTCCGTAGACTATGATGACCAGATAGACCTTAAAAATTTGCCCTGCTAGTACTCCTCCCTCAAGACAGGATTAAATGTCTAGATATCTGATTAAAACTATCTTCACCACATTATTCAAAAGCTAAAGAAGAAGTCTTAAGAACCACAGGTGGGATAGATCTTCTTTCCCATTCTGATGGAGATCATTTTAAGATGTAAATCAGACCTCATTATTACTTGCCATCTTCCAGTGGCCTCTAAAATAAGCTCCAGAAACTATAACCTTTGTGACCTGGCCCCTCTCTGACATTTCATGCCGGTCTCTTCCTTGCCTGCTGTTCTTTGTACCCATTAGCACCTTTCTTCCCCCTCCTTCATCAAGTTTTCACCTTTGCCAGAGTCTCACCAGCTGTCTGGGATGTCCTGCCCCTTCCTTTTACAGTACTAGCTCCATGGGCTGCAATTGTATTTGTTTCTAAATTATACCCTCCACAATGTCATTCCCAACCACCAAATGCGAAGCACTCTATCAGTTCTCCCATATTGCCTTACTGTCCTTTTGGAAGAGGATTTATAACTCTCGGGATTTTCTGGTTTACTTTTCGTTGAATGTTATTGTGCTTTAACTCTTACACCTGAAATGTGAGTGTCATCTGTGCAGAAAATGTGCTCTCTTGCTCTCAGTCATGTTCTTTCAATCCCTCACTCTTGCTCCTTGTGGATGTATCCCTGCCTTCTAGAAGGTTGTCTAACGAATGCATAAGTGTTGTACTTGTGTTTGTGTGTTTGCATGTACATGTATTTGCATGTACATGTGTCATACACATAAGAGAATATAAAGCCTTGTCATTTCCAGATCAGCATAAGTTGATTCAATAAGATTTCTTTCTCCCTAACATTTTCTCAATACAGTTAAGCAGTTCAGCATTAAAATCAGAGGAATTGCAGAGGGATATATATATATATATATATATATATATATATATATATTATATACATTCTTGTGTAATAAAACATGTCTGAGAAACTTACTGCTTTAAGGAGAAAAATCTTAAGAGCACTGAGACCTCAGAACAGGAACAATGTTCCTTTTTCATCATTTTGGTTATGATGAAAATTGTGATGAGCAATAAAAGGACAGTTTTTTTGTTTTATTTATTTATTTTTTCTTTTCGTCATCCTTTTGTCCCTGTGATCTCTGTTTCTAAGGCCTAAAACTCAGGCCACAAGTTTTACAATTTCAGGTACGGGGCTGGCCAGATAGCTCAGCAGATTAAATCACCTGGTTAGGCAGACACAGGGGCTGGAGATTCAATGCCCAGCCTGCCCTGCTGGCCCTGCCCCCGGGACATGCTGAGACCGGGCGTGGTGGCACATACCTGTAATCCCAGCACTTGGGCGGTTGAAAAACAGGAGGGTCACTACAAGTTCATTCTGTGTAGTGAGAACCTGTAGATCCTGTACTAAATACATGTTTTAAAAAGGCATGTTTTGTGGCCTGCTCCCTGTATATTTTGCTGTAGCACCCAAGTCCATAATTATGTTTTATCTCATGTTGTTTCTATAGGGAAATAGGAACAAAATGCAAAGTAGAAAATTCTAAGAAGGAACATTGGGAATGAAGGCTTCCGGAAATGAGGAAACATCTGTAACCGCAAATTATTTTCACTTACAATTACCTAGGTAGAACTTGGGTTATTGGGCCAATATTTGTACATTCCAGTACAAAATATGAGTTGACCTTCAACTTCTGACCCTTTTCAATGCACATAAAAGTTAGCATTCTTTAATAATAATGAAGCACTTTATGAGACGTTGAGAAAGTGGGAATATTTCTCCCTCCTGAAGACTTGCCTTAGTCTTTCTCTATTTTTGTTGAATTTATGCCTGAAACTTGCCTATTGCCCCTACACCTTCCTCCCAGCTGCTTATGATGGGGTGAAAATGTTTTAAAAATTGAATATTCTAGGGCATCCCCTAGCCTCTGGCATTAGAAGAATTTCTGTTTCTTTCCCGTGTTTTGACTATTTCTTTATCCTTTGAAATCTGCCAGCTAGGAATTATTTACCCCTAGAGATTTTAAGGCTTGAAGGGAAAGGAAACAGGCAATTCAAAAGGTTTTGTTTTGTTTTGTTCCATTCTGTATATAAAGCATTTTAAAAATAAAATCTTATTTCAGGGAAAGTTCATGCTATTTTTTCATTACATCATTTCCAGACGTTTAAAGAGCATATGGAGAATCTGACGTAAGGCAGTTACTTGTGCCTGCTATTCACCATATTGTCCTAGCGCAGGGTCAATATGACCGAGGAGTGTGGTGACAAGAGCTTAGGAGCTGAAGTCAGGGTCAGAGACTTCTAACCATCACTCCCTCACTGCCTCTAAATAATTTCTTGACTCTCTGAACCTCAGTTTTCTTGTTTGTAGAATAGAAATTATACTACACGGCAAGTCAAACAGAGTTGATAAGAGGATGGAATAACATGTCAGTCTTAGAACATGTGTCTAGCTAAAGACTATTAAGCTGCAGGAAATAATTACCTCATTATTTAGAGAGGACAATTCTAAAAAATATCAAAAGGAATAGAATCCATGAGAAAATGAGGACACGTGGGAAAGTCTTATAAGCGAGGGAGGGAATCTTTAAAATGTACCACAAAGCTCCAATTGTGGCTGACAAAAGCGTTGTATTTACATTATCTGCCATCTTATTTAGATAATGCCACTGAGCAACATGAAATAATTTAACCTCCTTTTAACCTTTGTTTAGCTTTTTCGGGAGTCCCTTATATCCTTCTCCTGAAAATGAAATGTATCTATTTCTTCAGCATTGTGCTAGAAAATACTGGTATCTTTGTAATGAAAAAATGTATGACCAATTAATGGCTTACACTTTTCAGTTTTTAATTTCCTGGTTTTTATTCACTCCCCAAACTAAGATACCATACTGTATAATACACATAAGCATTAAATATTTTATAATTTACTGTTTTCTGTTGGCCGATTTCTCAGTGGACCTTAAATAACTCTTACAGTTGTCCAGGTTGCACATTATAGTCTCTAGGAGACTCTACAATCTGAATGACACTCCTGAAGATTTATGAGGTTGCTACACATATGGATGCAGGCCAGGTATCTGCAGAAAGACATTGTGTATCTTAGAGAAAAATGAACACCAGGGTACTCAAGCTGCATGAGAAAATTAACCCATATGGAACAAACAATTGTCCACATTTAGTCCAGTTTACCTAGATATCAAATTGTGGGATCCATATTCTCTCTTTTTTTTAATAATCTTATATTTAACCACCTTGGATATGTTTTTAAAGTATTATATCCACTCTTTCACTTATGCCTCACAATTTCGTGGAAATTACTCCCTTCTCTCCTTGCCTCAATTTTAGTCCTTTCCACTGATAAAGGGTGCAACTTTGGGGTTATATGCACACTCAGTGAGCTCGGGTTTTTGGTAGGCTTTTATGCATCAAAAAAAGCTAAGCAGAAGCCGTGCTTCAAGAGCTTCATAAATTAATAAAGGCCCACTTCTCTTCCCATCAGCTCTTGTTGAAAATGTAAATATTTGAACACTAGGACCTCAGGAAACTCTTTTAAAGTGTTTAGTACTGATGTGTCTGGGAGCAAGACAACACGCCAAGCCAGTGTTCATGGGCACAGCCATGTGCTGCAAACAGGTGTGAGAACAGTGAGAGATTTGGTGATCCCAGAGTTTGACCAACTTCCCAGGATGCTTTGCTGCCCAAATGCTGGGTAGGTTGTGTCCAAGGAGAGGTGTTCTCCCAGCTATCATGTTCTGCAAAGGCTCACAGGCAGCTTCGGAAGTGACATTCCTGTACTCTGGTTTTGGAGGGGAAGCAGGAAGATGGAAGCGGCATCATGGGAGCATACTGCCCGTAGCCTGATCTGTAAACACCACCTGGCTGTTGCTTAACTACAGAAATGGGGTCTGCAGGGAACATCATAGAATGTCCCACAGTTCTCAGTGGAAAATTATACCGGTCCTTCTGAATTCACAGAGTCATCGGATCTCCCCTGAAGAACAGCAGGAAGTCACAGGGGCTCAATTATTTCATCACATTGCCCTTCACATGTATGTGGTGGGGGCAGTGCAGGGCTTCCAGATAAATCAGTGCTTAACAGCATCAGTCTCAGAAAAATTGTACAAGAAGTCCTCTTAGTGAAGTATTCAGGAATGCGCACCAAGAGGATATAGAAGAGCCCATCCTTTAGAATCAGCTACAGCAGAGTTCAAACTAGTCCTCCCATCTCCACTTAGTGTATGTGTGATCCACACCCAAATTCCTGTAAATATTAGGGCCATAACCTGAGTTATGCAGCATAAAAATCTCTCTCTTAGAATTGTAGTGAGGATGATATGACAGTCCACTTACGAAGTACCCCGCATTGGGTTGAGCCGGCCATAGACCCCTAAAATCATTAGATCTCCTTTTCCTCTGCTTCAGTGCACTAGAGAGTGGAGTTAGGCCTCCTGAGGCATTTCGCTGAACTGTATCACAGCAATTGTACAATAGGCCGGCACAAAATGGCTTGGTCCATCTTCATTGCTGTCTGTTGCTTGGGATTCTGGCGAAGTGGCCATTCCCATTGCAGCTGCTTCCCCTCGTTGCACTGAATGTTCCTGAGCTGCATCCTCTTAACCTTTCAAATCAGAAGCTGCAGTGCTCAAGAAGAGGCATCACTACAGTGTGTGTGCACATTTAATTAGGTGATTAACATTTCACATCAGAAACATGGAAAGTGGAAACAGAGTCGCTTTAGCCTGAGCCAAGCTTTCCCGGTGGCTGTGGTGTGAGTTCCCCCAAGAGGATCGGAAAGGGCAAATCTATTCCATTTCCAGGTACTCTAACAAGCACCCAGTTTCTTCATTACCATGAAAGGTCAGGACTGCTAAAAATGGGCCTTCAGATGCGCAGTCAGACTTGGGGGCAAGGCCACCTGGGGGCACTGCCAGAGGGGCAGCACCGGGCAACACAAGGGGTTCCCAGCAGAAAGAACTGCTCAGCAAGGAGCTGTCTGGAAGGGAAATGCTCTGTGCTCTCCAGAACACTTACCCAAGGATAGGTGATGTCATGGAAGCTGAAGGAAGCCCAGAAAAGCAAAAATATACAAGTAGAGAGTGAAGCACGGAAGGCTAGACACCGGATTTCACAAGCTTTGCTCTATAAACAGTACCGGAGCTGCCTGCTAGCCTGCAACAGAAACGCTGCAAAATAGGTTCCGTGCAGCTGGCCCAAAGCATTTGTGAGAACTTGGGAAAGATCCGTTTGAAAACTATTTGCATCCTTTATTATTTTTCAAAGAAGAGTTCATATTAAATACTTGCAAGTGCTTTTGTTGGCAGCTACAGTCCTTGATTTATTTTCTTCTCAAATAGCAGCGCCACATTGGCACCTGGTCTCAAGCACAAGGCAGGAGTGTGGCCAGGATCACGACAACAATGTCATCTACCAGGACATGGTCCAGGGAGTAGGGACACTCAGCATGTGTCACACCTAATCTGAAGACTTGCAGAGGCTTTGGATTAATGCCCCAACCTCACACCAGCCTGCTGCACTCACTGAGGCCCATAGAAGTCACTGGATAAGAGAACAGAGTTAAAAATTCTTTATCCTATTCTTTCTTATTACACACTGTACACCAGTAATGGCTAACCTTCTAGAACTTTCCATGCTATAAACAGCTTGCTGCAGCATCTGTGCCATAGGTTTGCCACCATGGCTCTAGGCCATCCACGACAAAGGCACATGGCAGGAACGTGATGCGGAACATCTGTACATGTACATGTGGGGGGGTGCGCATGCACACATGCACGCTGTGTGTTGAAGGGCTGACATTACACATCTGTTAGGTGAATGAATGTAAATCTTCACTTATTTTCAGTCTTAGGGTATATTTCAAAGGACACAAGTCATGCAGAGCAAAAAGCATTATGATTTTTTGCTCCATGGAAATTATCAAGAATGAAGCTCTCAACAGAATGACTTATAAATAATGTTCAGAGGATTATTTTACTTCTCCTTTATACATTTAAAAATAAAGTTATGAGAGCCAAATATGGTGGCACTTATGTACAATACAAGCACCCTGGGAGGCTGAGCAGGAGGATCATAAGTTCTAGCCCCACCTGGGCAATTTGGTGGAACTTTGTCCCAAAATCAAACAGTAAACAACGTATTAGAATGTAGCTCAGTGAGAAGGCTCTAGTTCAATCCCCAGGAATGCAAAACGAATAACAATGTAAGGGAAAAGGAATTTCAAAGATCTTTTCTCAGTTTTCTTATTTTTGTCTATTATTTTAATTTTTAAATTTGGTTCTAGTACTTGTTCACAAACAAGGTGAGTACTGACATCATGGGGGGGTGGCACATGCACATGAAGATACGTCGATGCTTCTTGCTTTCTCCTCTCCTTGCTTCCATTTCAAGGCCCTTTCCCATTTGCAAAAGTCCTATCTCTCCGATTCCTATTGTGCATCCTTTATGTTGCTCTTTAAATTATTTGTACTTTGGATTTCTATATAAGAGAAATCATCCATTGTTTAAGCTTGTGTGTCTGACTTCAGGTAACATTGTGGTCTCAAGGTACATCCATTCTCCTGCAGATGACTTGGGTTTTCCTTCTACAGCACAGCAGTCCATTGTGTATGCACACCACACTTTCTTCACTGAGTCATCTGTTGATGGGCAGATGAGCCTCTTCCAAGATTTAGCTGTTATGAGCTGCACTGCTATACATACAAGTATTCTTTTTTATTAAATTATGATTATTCGTACATCGCAGTGATATGACATCTTTAGCTCCTTCAGGAAAACACGTAGAAGGGTAATATCTGGGTTGAACGGAATTTGTACATTTAGTTTTTGAAGGAATCTCCATATAGATTTCCATAGTGTGTGTATGAGTCCACCTTCCCATCAACAATAGAGAAGGGTTCCTTTCCCCCCACAGCTTCACTAACATTTGTTATTACTTGATTTCTTGAAGACAGACATTCTTTCTGGAGGGAGAAAGAATTTCAGTGTTGTTTCAGTTTACATTTCTTTAATGCCCAGAAATGTTAAGCATGTTCTCACGTGTTTTATGGCCATTTGTACTTCTTCCTCGGGGAGGTTTATATGGACTTCAATTGCTCATTTTTGATTGGATTTTTTATTGGGTACTGGGTCTAAATGTTTTGTGTTCTGTGTGTATTTTATCTTTCAGTCCTTTGTCTGAGAAGTAGCTGACAGAACTTTTGCCTTTTCTATATTGCATCCCTTCACTCTGTTGTTTGTTTCCTTTGCTTTGAAGATCCCCTTTGTTGATTCTTAATGCTATTTCTTGTGCCACTGAGGTTCTGTTCAGAAAGCCCTTGCATATACCTATGTCTTAAAGAGTTTTGCCTACTTTTATCTTCCAGCACATTGAGTGTTTTTCTTTTAATATCCAGTCTTTTATTAATTTCTGTTTTTATATTGTGACAGATAGAGAACTATATCCAGTCTTTGGCATGCGTGTGAAGTATTTTCAGCACCATTTGTGAAATAGGCTATCTTTCCTCCACTATGATTTTGCCTGTTTGTCAAGGACCGTATGACTGTCTGTGCCTGGAGTTATTTCTACCTTGATTCTGGTCTGTTTCATTATTTTCCTATCTGTTTTTGTGTCAACACTGTGCTGTTTTTATCACTGCTGCTTTATCACATTATCTAAAATCTGGGTTTGTGATGCCTCCTGCTTTGCTCTTGTTCCCAAGAATGCTTTTATTATTATAGGTCTCTTCTGGTTTCCATATAAATTTTAGGACTTTTTTTCTTCTACTGTGAGATGTACTGTTCATATTCTTTCGGGGATTGCATTAACTCTGTATATCAGTTTTGGCAGTATGGCCATTTTGACAATGTTTGTTCTGCCTAACCAGTATTAAGGGCTATATTTACATTTTCTGACATCCTCTGATCTACTTTTTCAGAGTACTATAGCTTTCATTGTAGAAGTCTTTCATTTCCTTGGTTAGGTTAATTCCAAATTATTTACTTTGTCTTGAGGCTGGTGTGAATAGTATGATTGCCTAATATCTTTCTTAGTGGGTTACTGGTGTACAGGAATACTTGATTTTCTTGTGCTGAGGTTATACCTTGCTATGTTGTCAAATTTAGCTTCTTTTCTAAGAGTCCTTTGTTGCGATTGTTTTGGATCTCTTCTGTAAAGGATCATATCACCTGTAAATAATGATAGTTTGATTTCTTCCTTTTGTATAATATTCCTTGTTTGCCTGTATTAATTAATTTATTTTCATTATTGTATATGTGCTGTGTATACTGATTATATTCTTTGGGAAGAGTTGATATAAGTATATAACACATGGTACATTTTTAAATCATCTTTGCCTCCCCTCTCCCCCCTACCCATTTCTATTCTTTTAAATATAGACTTGCTCTGCATTTTTTAGTACCTTTATTGAGGTATAACTTACATACCATAAAATTTACCCATATGAAACATAGCATGTAATGGTTTTTAGTAAATTCATCAAATTATGCTGCCCATTACCCTAACACAGTTTTAAACATTTCATAACCCTAATGAACTCTTTCATGGCCATTTATAGGTAATTTCTATTTCCTTCTCCAGCCTCATGCAACCACTAATGTATTTTCTGGCTCTCCAGATCTATCTTTCCTCAATACTTCATGAGAGCTGAATTTAAAATACAACTTTAAAGGATGCCCCATAGGATGGTAACTGTACTCTTATACAATGGTAGGATATACCAGACATTGAAACTTTGTTTATTCATCACAAAACCTCTATAGATATTTGCCAACTAAATTCTGGTCTTCTTTGATATATGCCTTTAAAGAAAACCAACATAAAATTCCAACCATAATGCTGGCTCATATACTACAAATTTCTGAGAGGAAAAAGTTATGCACACAGTATTAACTCAGAATTAATACTAGCATTAGTACTAGTGAATCTTAGGATAATTCCCTATGTCTAATGATGTATAAATATTAAAAGTGATTGACCAATCTTATTAAATCGATTGCAACACATTACTAAGGAGACAATTTTCCTAGTTTAACATCTTTCTTTCATCTGTGTCCCCACACAGGCTTGTTGTTGGGCTCCGGTCAGTACAAATCCACCACAACTTTTAGAGTACAGAGGCCAGGATGTGTTATTCAAAAGCCCTCGACATGGTCTCCTGACACACTACTGTTAAATGTAAAAGCAGAAAATCTGGGCTATATGAAAGTATAATTGAATTTACAAGTCCTGGGCACTGCATGAGCAGCACAAGGAATTTAAGTCCATCGGTATTTTTAGAACAGAGTGCAAATAAAATGCTAACTCAATTTAAGAGGCAAGTCGTACATATGGCTTTCAAAGTGTTTTCATATCTGTTTGGGGTAGAGCATATTATAGATATGAAATCACAGTGCCTGGCACTTCTGCACAATGCCAGCTGGGCCGCCATCCCTGCTCCTCAGTACCCAGACCTCACATCCTGCCTTTTCTCAGGAATGAAACCTGAGCTCTGCCCTACTCGTGTGTCCCCTGTTCTTTCTTTATAGAAAGGGATTCAAGTACATAAAATTCTTTGCATTATCCAGCCACCTTTTCCAACATGTAATCCAAACAGGCCCTAAATCAAGAGATTTATGGGCATCATTTGATAACCTTCATTTAGCTCAGCAACTATAACTTCTATATTTTATGCACAAATAAAAGATAATGTATTTTAATTCTATTATTTGCAATCATTAAATTATGTGTTTTGCTTGCCCTGCCCCCATCCCAGAACCCAGAAGGCTTGTGGGTAAGGTCCTTCCTTAACTGCAAGCTATTATTATCTATCGCTGTAAAAAGTCACAGTTGAGACAAAAAGCGAAGACTCGCTGCAATTACAAACTAAAGTGAACCCCAATAACATCTTTAAATAGGACCAGCAGAGGACTAATTATAGCTTATCAGTCTTGAAGTATAGTTGCAAAACAGTAAATAACCACAGAAGTATGAAATGACCATGAAAATGTCTTTCTCTAAAGGATTCTATGCATAGTGAGGCTTTGGATGCCTGAAACATAGCAAACCAGAACCTCAAATCCAGCTCGCTTGTCAAACTGGGGTCGTGGCTCCATCTGCCATAGATGGAGCCTAGGGTAGGGACATCAGCCCTTGGCAGGAGGTCACACTGAAGTCATTGGAATTACTGCATACGCTGTAAACTCTGTTTCTGGAGTTCTGCATTTGGGAAAAAGGGCAAACAGGATAAAAGAGCCTGACATCTATAACTTGTCCCTTATCAAAAATTCTTGTCCTGAGAGTGAGGATGCTCATCATCCACCCCTGAGCAGAACCTATACTGGAATATTAGTGACAAGATATATTCAGCGCAGCAGAGATATATGATGTGTTTTGACAGACAATGCCCATAGCTAAGTAGAAAGTCCAAGCAGCGTAGCATTCTTGTTCATCAAATAAGCTGGTGGTTTTTTCCTGTACGCTAGTGATCAATATGGTGGATGGAGATGCGACAATGTGCAGGGGGATGGTCTGTCTAACCCTCACACAGTTCGTATTCGAGGAGGAGCCCAGTCCTTAACAAGAGTATGGTGAATATCCAGGTAGCTAGGAAGATGACCCTCATTGGGAAGAAAGTAAAACAGGTTATGAATCCATGGAATGCAGGCCTTATGTGTGGGCAGGGGACAACATTTTCTCAGGGTGGTTTAATTTTTGCATCATTAATTTTTGGAAAGTTACCATTAAACCCCTGGAAGCCTCCCAATGGGCTTCTCCAGTGGATCTGGTCTTCAAAACTGAAAAGGTCTTACTTTGCCTTGGCCTCCCACTCTGAATAATACCTTGGAATTATTTTGTATTTTCCCTTTCTTTGACCACTGCTACTCTCTGTCACCTCTTTCTACATCTACTCTCCTTCATGCCTTGGATCTTTCACTCAACTGCTCTCCCCAAAACCTAGGAACATTCTGCATTCGTTATAGCTTTGAAATATCCAACACGTGGTTCCACTAATGCATCCATGATAAATGGTGATTTTGTGAGAGTAGAGTATTTGTGTGTAGCGCAAGCATTGTTTCAATAGGAGCAATATTTGCATAGCTTCATTAGCCAAAATGTACGTTTGTGGAGTTCATTCACAGTAGCCTTTGGAGTCAGGTCATGTAGTTGGGCTATCAGGTTCACAGCATGGGGCAGTATCCCCCAGGTGGATGAGTGGTCCTGGAAATGTGCCAGAGGCTTGGGGACCCGGGTCCCAGGAATCACAAAACGTGAATTCTGATCTGTACTCTCAACTCCAGCTGACCCCAAGGAGCTTTGGTTTCTTCCCTTGAGAAAATGAGGCTAAAAGAAGCTGTACCTGAACTCACTCCACTCCCTCTCAGAACTGTTGGGAACATCAAATGGCAAAACATCCATCGTGGTGCTCTGAAAGCCATGTGACTGTGAAATGAAGACAGACTGCATTTGTCAAAAGGAATTAATTAAGTGCGTAGGAAGAGTTATGCTAGGTGTCTGGGAGAGAGACAGGACATAGCCTTACCAGAGAACTCAGCTTCACTGCATAATCCCATCACTTTAGGCAGAGCCCTGTGCCTTATTTTCTGGGGTTTGCATCCCAATCTACATGCTTAGGAAGAGCCCAAATACAAAGGACAATAGGCAAGGGCTTTACGTCCTCTTCTCATCCGTCTCAGGGGCACCAATCTCTTCACAAGCTTGTGAGAAGTATTTGTTAGGTTAAATGAATAGGCAAAGCACGTTTTGGAATTGAAATAAATAAAATATACTGTGAGTAAATAAAATATAATGTATCTACAACACAAAATGTAAAATTAATAAAAAACAGGAGTGGCTAGAAGAAAGCAAAACACAAGTGCAGAGCCATCTTCTGTTGACCGTTGGACTAGTCCCAGCTGACTTGCATAGTGAGTAGTTTAGAATTTTTGGAATTCTTCTAACACTTTATTGCCTGTGCTGGGCACTTTCTGACTATGAGCCTCAGGCCAGCACCTGATGACCAAGATTTCTCCTCTTGATTGGTTCCATTATTTACTCCTCAGCCTCCACATATTAAAATATACCTGCTCTGTACGTGATATATGGTGCTTGCCATCTAAGGGCGGCTCTAGCATAACACTGACTACTCAAACACCCAGAGTGATCAGAGAAGGGCTCAAGCCTATTCCTTCCCAAACAAACTCTATTATTTATATGAACTTTCAAGAATATATAGTTATTAGTCTTTTAATAGCACAAGTAACAGTTATACCTACTTTTTGTAAATAAAATGGGAATATGAACGAACAGTTAAAAAAATTCACAATCTCACCAGCCATTTGGATTTTTTGTGTCTATCTTTCAAAATTTAAAATCGGGGACCATTTCATAAATCACACCAAAATGTGTATACAAGGTACACATCACATATTTACCTACATTTTCTAGCAGGCTTCAACTGTATATAGTTATGCGACTGTTTACTCATTTAATGGTGTATCCTGGACATTTTCTTCTGTTATGTATCTTTGCATAATGATTTAATACTTGCATAATACCTTAAAATTTATTTCGTTTGATTCTGACCTTCAGTTTTAGGACATGAAAATATTGTTAGTACTACAAAAGTTCATGGTGTATGTGTGTTTAAAGAATAAACAGAGGGGGTCTGGGGAGATGACTAAGTGGAATAAGCGCTTCCCTGGCAAGTGCAAGGGCCTGAGTTCAATCCCTGATTCTGAAAAAAAAAGAAAGAAAGAATAAACAGAGGACTGGCCAAGTAGCTCACCAGATTAAATCCCCTGCTTAGGCAGACACAGGGGCCATAAGTTCGATCCCCGGCCTGCCATTACGGCCCTGCCCCCAGGATGCACTGAGAGAGTGACTGAGACTCAGTGTAGTGGTGCATACCTGTAATCCCAGGACTTGGGAGGCTATAAAAAAATAGGAGGATCACAGGGGCGAGGGAGATAGCTCAGTAGAATAAGTGCTTGCCTGGCAAGAGCAAGGGCCTGAGTTCAATCATCAGTACCGGGAAAAAAAAAAAAAAAGGAGGATAACTACGAGTTCGATCTATGCAGTGATGCAGTGAGACCCTGTAGACCCTGCAGACCCTGTAGACCCTGTAGGCCCTGTAGACCCTGCAGACCCTGTAGACCCTGTAGACCCTGTAGACCCTGTAGGCCCTATAGACCCTGAAGACCCTGTAGACCCTGTAGGCCCTGTAGGCCCTGTAGGCCCTGTAGACCCTGTAGACCCTGTAGACCCTGTAGGCCCTGTAGACCCTGTAGGCCCTGTAGGCCCTGTAGGCCCTGTAGACCCTGTAGACCCTGCAGACCCTGCAGACCCTGTAGGCCCTGTAGGCCCTGCAGGCCCTGTAGACCCTGTAGACCCTGTAGACCCTGTAGGCCCTGCAGGCCCTGTAGGCCCTGTAGGCCCTGCAGGCCCTGCAGACCCTGTAGACCCTGTAGACCCTGTAGACCCTGTAGACCCTGCAGACCCTGTAGACCCTGCAGACCCTGTCCTAAATACAAAAAAAAAGTATAAACTGATACATCAGAAAACAAAAATATAAAGAATTAAACCTCCCCAAAATTATAATCATGATTCAGTTTTTTCTAATTTTTCTCTGACATAAAAACTTGGCACTCAATGATGGCTTCCCTAATTGGCGTATTTGTAAAATTACTTCTAAAGTCCCATATGTAAAATTTTGCTAAGTCAATGAGATTGTGAACTTTCAGTGCTTTTCATAGACATAGGATTTTTCACACCACAAATTAATCTGTAAGAGTGAGTTAATAGGGAAAATTTAACACCCAATACAGCAAAGTGGGGAGGATTAATTGCAGCAAAATGGATTGATTACCAGCACTTTTTAGAACAGACTCAAGCCTCATCTGTTGTTGGTTGTCGCCTAATCTCCCAGTGTAGTGCTGAGGTTGTGTGCACTAGAACCTTGTGTCTACTGAGTTCCCTTGTTTGCTTAATGTTAACAGTAGTTTTGCTGAACTCATCATATACAGAGCAACCTCTTTCAAAGGAGTATGTCTGTGTGGAAAAAATATTGACACATATCATAGGGCAAAGGGATATAGTGGGCATCTTCAGTTTACATCCAGGCTTAGAATCTTAGAATCAGCCTAATCCAGCTGCCAAGAAAGTTCCTTTATAACTGACGAAGGCAACTTTTAGGTGAGTCTATAGTGAGAGTATTTGCATATTTTTTCTTCAACTTATAGTATAGTTTGTCCCTCTGACTCTTCTTACATATCTCTAGTGTATCAAGACCTGGGATAGCTATGGCCTTACCATCTCTAAAGTAGGGCTTGAAGAGGACAAAAGATAATTTGAGAAGATTTGAGTAGAAGATAGGTGGTCCAAATGCAGAACAAAGCCTACAGGAAAAAAAATCAGTCCTCCATGCAGGGAGTGTTAGGAATGAAAAGGAGGAGATGATGGAGACAGAAAAGCTGGGCTGGGCAGGGCAGGCCTGCACTGTGTTTGAGCAAGAAAGGAGTCTCAGTTGTAGCCACATAATTGCCACCAGCTGCCTTGGGACAATCACAACTAACTCAGCTGTTTATGTTAGCCCTAACTGGCCTTGCTTGTTCTTTCTTTCCAAAATTAGCCAAATGTTGCTCAACTACATCAATTGTTTGTCCTCTCACACTTGGCATTATTAAAATAAACATTTATTATAAAAGCAATAGAATCATGACTCAGATTTAAATACATCAGAACTTTGATACTACTGCAAAGTAGGCTCACTCAAGTCTACTTTAATATACTGTGAAGACAGAGTAAATGTGATGCCAAGAGACTCCAGGAATTTAGGGAATAAAAAAAGCACTGTACCAGTCACAGAACTCTGTTTTCTAAAAGAATGGAAAGTCTTTCATGAGGGGCAGGGAGATAGCTCAGAAAAATAAGCGCTTGCCTGGCAAGAGCACGTTCTAAGTTCAATCCCTCGTCTGCAAACAAACAAAAAAAAAAAGAATAGTCTTTCATGAAAAATTTTTATTTTAATCTACTTCTGATCCTCTTCAGCAGACTAGTTCACCCCAGTTACCTATTGACCCCTCTCAATCAAGACAGAAAGAGAGAGGATGCTGTCATAGATCTGGGTCTATCCAAGTGTCTCAGCTTACTGGGTCCAGATCTACCAAGTTCGGACTCATCCAGGCTTGGGTCTGGCTGCTGTGCTCTGCTTCTTCCTGTTGCAGCCCATGGAAGTGAACCCACTGTGCCCTTCTGGTGAGACATTCAGCTCCTGGATTAGCTGGGTGGGTCTGGCCCTTAGCCTCTCTGTAGGAAGTTCTGCCACAGGATTCCATACCAGGCCTGTCTGATGGAGGAGGTTCCCGTGAATGCATGGATGGTCCCTCCCACACGCTGAGTCTGGGTGCTTGCTGGAAAGGGATCCACTTCAATATAATATTTTCATGAAAAAGTCAAGCTGATGTTTTCAATCAAACAACTTTATTCACTTTCTTTCATATGATCAGCTGTTTAAATACTGAGTAATTACAGTTGGAGTTGAAGATGATGAAGATCTTTGATTTTTTTTTTTTTTTTTTTAGTTCTTACATTCAAATTGAAGATGTGTCACGGCTGTAGACCATGTCATCACCTCATGGACTCATGATTGAGAACTTTGGACTCCAGCTATAGTCACGCTCATTTTGACTCAATCCTAACTTCTCCTCTTACTGCCTATATAGTTGGAGCAAAGTTCTTATATTTTGGACTTTAGAGAATTTTCTCATCTATCAAATTGGGATAATGTATCATAATTGTATGTCCCTTAGAGATGTGTTTCGGGTGTTAAGTGGGAAACAGTGTATCATGTCTAGCATAGCAGATCTCACTAAATGTTCACTATTGTCTTTATTACCGCCATCATTTTTGGATGTCATAGATAGGATTATTCTCCTATAATCCTGCATAAGGCCCATGAACCCTAAATCAGCCAGTTAAAGGAAATATACTAAAATATTATAATATAATCACTGTATTCTTTGTTATTACTGGAGGAAAAAAATCTGAACACATAAGTAAGATTTGTTTTGCACTTACTGAATCCTGAGCCCCATGCCTAGAATTCTTAACAGCTATATATAATATGGGCACTAGTTATTTTCACTGTCTTATCAATAAGGTATCAGAGGCTTAGGAAGTTAATTACCTGAAGACTACCTCACCAGTGCATGACAAGTAAGAGTGGAAAGGGATCTCACTTGTAGCTTGGAATCCTTGCCATTATAACTGGATTACGCAGACTGCAGTCGTTAAGATCAGCATTACTGGGTAACAATAGCGAATATCCACACAGTATCACGGACCTAGTTGAACTAATTAGCCACTTACCTCAGACTTGGTTTACTAGGTGTCTCCAGGCCAAGCAAAACCAATGGGGAATGATGGAACCACCATCCAGCTGGTACCTCAACAGGTTTTACTAGAAAACTTAATTTTTTCAATTTTTATTAGTATTTTTGTAGTACATACATTTCACAGTCATTTTGGGGAGTGGGTACATGTACATAATGCAGCTTGCTTCTTTTCAAATCCCCTTACCTCCTCCCGGCCTCCTTCCTCTTCTAAATCCCTTCTCCCCCCTCCTTCATTCTTACAGATATTCTTAAACTGAGATCATGTTTATCATATATATTTATATTCATTGAGGCTATTAGGATCCTGTTACTAGGAACCATGACTTATCTTTAGTTTACTTACTTCTCCATCTCCACCGCCACCTTTATCTCTGGTTCCTTCCCATTTCCTGGCCATTACCACATCTCTTTCTATCCGTATTCTCTTTGTACTTTGCCTTACTCAAGTGAGAGATAACATACAAGCATTTAAGCTTGTGTGTCCGATTCCTTTCACTCAGCATTATATTTCCCAAGCTCAATTATTTTCCTACAACTGTATCCAATTGGTCCTTCTTTATAGACAAGTAGTAGTCCACTATTTATAGATACATTTCTTTACCCAGTCATCTATTAATGGGTCTACATGCAGCTCCCAGGATTTAGCTATTACGATTTGTGCTGCTACAAACATTGGTATGCATGTTTCACTGCAGTATGTTCTACAGAGTTCACTGAGTTATACAGAGTTTATAATTTTAGTTTTTGAGAAGTCTCCATACTGATTTCAGTAATGTAGTAGTTGTAATAGTTTGCATTACCACCAGCAATAAGGGAAAATTCCTTTTTCACCTCAGCCGTGGCAGGGTTGGTTATTACTGTTTGATTTCTTGATAATACCCATTCTTTCTAGAGTAAGTAGAATCTTAGCATTGTTTTCATTTGCATTTTTCTAATGGCCAGAGATGTTGAACACTTTTTTCATGTATCTGTTGACCATTTTCACTTTTCCCTCTATAAAGCATCTGTTCATTTCTCTTGCTAACTTCTTGACTGGGTCTTTAATTTTATGTAGTATATAGTTTTGTTTGAGTTCTTCATAGAGTATAGATACTAGTTCTCTGTCTGAAGAGTAGGTGACAAAAATGTTTGCCTTTTCTGTAAGTTGTCTCTTCACTCTATTAATTGGTTCTTTTGCTGTATAGAAGAAGCTTTTAAATCTGATCTAATTCTACTTGTTGATTCTTCCTGTTATCTCTTGTGTGCCTGAGGTTCTGTTTAGAAAAATCTTTTCCTAAACCTGTTTTCATGTTTTATCTACCTTATCTTCTAGTAAGTTTAATGTTTCTGTTTTAATGTTTAGATCTCTGATTCATTTTCTATTGTAATTTAGTATCCAGTAAGATACGGCTGCAGTTCCAATCTTCTGAAAACAGATATGCACTTTTCCCAGCACTACATGTTAAATAGGCTTTTTTCTCCAACATATGCTTTTGGTCCCTTTGTCAAAAATCAGATACCTGAATGCACGTAAGTCTGCCTGTGTACCCTCATGCATTCCATTGATCTACATATTTGTCTTCCAGAGCCGTACTGTTTTTGTTACTAATGCTTTGTAGTGTAGCTTAATGTTAGGTATCTTAAGCCCTCTTGATTTGCTCTTATTGCTTGAAATTGCTTATACTACTCTGGATCTCTTCTCAGAACCAGAAGACTCCTTTCAAGTCAGTCCACCTCTTTCCCTTATTTGATCATATCTGCAAGTCAATTACTAGAATTTGTACAAGGCTTTTCATTTCTGCCAGTAAATACACAAAGCTCCTGATGTGAAGGCTCTGAGCCTGCCAAGTACACATAATCAGGTCCACCCCTGAATCACATAAATCCAGTTTCAAGAGTCAACCAGGATGGAAGAGTACTACTTTTCTCCCCAAGCAGCTAGTTTTCTTAATACTCTTTCACAGGCCCAGGGAGAGAAGGTAGGATGACCAGGCAATTCATTGAATAATTGAATGATAATTTTATCAAACATGAACCTAGTTGCTTGAATAAGGAAAAATAAACTTGGAGTGGATGCTTTCTGTGGCATTTGTGACAAACCTATTCTACCTCTGTCAAAGAAGGGAGCATCATTTCTTTGACAACATCTATCGAACTACAACTTAGAAATAAGGTCAAGGGCTAGGGAGATAGTTTGGTACCTGCTTGGTAAATACAAGAACCTGGGTTTGATTCTTGGTAACACATGCTGTGCCAGCCCCAGAACACACTGGCCACCAAAACGGGGCATGGTGATGCATGCTTGTAATCCCAGAGCTGGGGAGGTTGAGACAGGAGGATCACTACAAGTCTGAATTTTGTAGCAAGACCCTGTGCCATTGCTTTTCGGCCTTGCAGCTAAGATCAAGTGCAAGACCCTGTACCAAATAAAGAAATAAATCATTTTTTCACAAAAATTTAGAAATACAGTCAAATAGAAGCATGATTTTATGCTTATTCTCTTCTCTACCTGTGTTTCCTGAAAAAATAAACTCTTGTTATTGTTTTCTTTTAGTTAGAATTGGTTTCATTCTTTGAACTTAAACTAGAGCAGGAGTTCAGATATATAATAGCAAAATGAAGCCCCAGGGTTGACTCTGCAAAATGTAAGTTATCATAAAAAATGAAAAATATTTTGTCATTTAGTAGCCAAAATGGTTGCTCTTTGCTGAGCATGTGACAAAAAAGTTTATTTATTTATCCATTTACTCATTTAGTCTGTACAATACTGCCTTGGACAATCTGGTAGAGCTGACACGGTTTTCCATACAAGGATGAAGATGCCAGGCCTGGTACTGCTTAGTGGGTATCAACCTGGTTCAAAGGGCTTTCAGAACAGTCAGTGTTCTGGCTTCATCTTAGACCAATTGAACAGAAAGTTAGGGAATGGTTTGCAAGGCTGTATTTTCAAAAGTTGTCCCACTGATTCTGATTTGTAGCTGGGAATAAAAATGAGTAGAAGCAAGGGCTCTGGTTCTGCCAACAGGTGTTCTTTTGAGCTTTTTAGCCGCCTCTATTAACTTCTCTTCTAGACATGGGTCATGGCGTTGTCTCCCTGACTTGTTCCCTCCCTTAGGGTTGAACTTTTATGGGCAGGAATGTTAAGTGTTATATCCTTTTTTGGTTTTCACAGTTCTTTTCCTAACTGGCCATTAATCAATCAAACATTACTAATTCCATGATCTCTGAAATTTAACTTGCAACCCAAATAAGGACTCTTTTCACATGAACCAGTAAAGTGTGTGTGTGTAGCAGGGGGGGCTCATATTTAGTTGACTAAATAAACGCCACTACTCAAGAAAGAAACCTGAGCCCACATGATAGAAAAAGAAGTAGCACATAAGTCAAATCTTTCTGCTTGAATTCTAAAAGAGCAAAACAGCAGAA
>NW_004524596.1:8962801-9012394 GCF_000260255.1 Octodon degus | reverse complement strand
TCTCTCTCTCTCTCTCTCTCTCTCTCTCTCTCTCTCTCTCTCTCTCTCTAATAAATAAAAAAAATTAGACATAAAGAATATTTTGTGTGATATCACATCTTTATTAGGATGTTTGGAAACATGAAACTCCATTCATTATGATGAATTGGTACATATATATGTTCCACGTGACATCATTTTTATTTCCCTTTCCCCTCCCCACCCTCACATCTTTCCCATCCCTAATCCCTTTCCTGTCTGTACAGAATCTGTCTCCCTGTTTCCTCTCATCTATCTTCTATTTTTCTCTTTCAATTATTTATATTTTGGTTTTCCATAGAGAAACCATACAAAGTTAGTCTGCTGTATTTACTATCACATTTTTAAATATTCAAGATTGTAAGGAGAGTAAGCCTGTCTAAATAGTGTGCTTTATTTCCCAAAAGTTCAGAATCATCAACAGAAGTCAGAATTCCCCATATGTGTGGGTTCTCTGCTCTATTGTATTCTAAAGACAGCTAGTAATATTGATCACTTGTCAAGTTCCAAGGCCTATTTTAGGGGCCATTCCTATTCATTCATTTTCTTCAACCCCTATGAAGTAGGTCAGCCTCCTACTTGGTCTAAGTAGAGGAGTTAGAATTCCACTAATAACTTGTATATTCATTCCCTCTCCCATGACTGGTCAGAACAGCTGAAAGAGTGTTTTTAAAAAATAAGGTCATAATATAATTCAAAATGGGAAGAGTTAGTTAGGCAGCTCCAGCAGCTCCATCCAGCCCACTCAAATTATTTTATTAGCAAAATAACCACTACATTTGAGGGCATCAATATTTCTAAGAAAACCCAGCTGCACCTGCTTTCTCAATTAGCTGCTTCCCTGAAGGGCAACCATCTATACTTCCCCACTTGCCCCCACAGTGTGGGCACTTGAGGTCACTCCTACACATCCATGCCTCAGAGCTGTAGTTCTTGAACCTTGATGGTAAGCAGAATTATGTTAGATGCATGTGCAAAGGCATTTCTCTGTCTGTCTCCTGCCCGGCAGTCTGATTCCACCGGCGTATGTTGGAGCTCCAAATCTATATTTTAAAAACTGAAGCTCTCCAGATAGTTCTGATGCCAACAATGTACCAACTTTATTGCCACTCAATACAGCCCTAGAATTGGTGGTATCTCTGCCACCATTCACACCATTCTTCCCGCATAGAAATGAATGGCTGCTTAAGCAAGGTAAAGGAGGTCCTCTTGCCAATGATTCCTACCTAATGTTAAAAAGAGAAAGACAGTTTAATTTCATAAACATTGCATTGCCACAGTTTGCTCAATGCAGTGTCTTCAGGCCTCTGTTTCTTTCTAGGACTTTCAAATATCTCACTTAGATCAAAATGTCATAAATAATCTTGATCATTTTCAATCATTCTCCTCTCCTTCCTGATATCCATCCTCCCCTTTTCTCTGCTCCCTGCCCCATTTGCAACAGTTCTGCCTCCTTGTTTCCTGCAATCTCTCCTGTTTTATTATTTTAATTTATTTGCATCTGAAGATTTTCATGTATGAGAAAACATGATATTCGACTTTCTGTGTCTTGTGTACTTCTTTTAACATTATATTCTCAAGATCTAGCCAATTGCCTGTAAAATGCCACAATTTCACTCTTGTATATGGCTGAATAATACTCCATTGTGCACATAGATCATATTTTCTATATCAGTTTGTCTTTTGCCAAGTATTGAGGCTATTTCCTGTGCTTAGCTTTGTGAATTGTGCTGCTATAAACAGGGTTATGCATGTAATCATTATAGGAGGATCCTTCTAATTCTTTTGGAACTATACCTATGACAGATATAGCTGGGTCAAAGGAATTTCTATTTTTAATTTTTTTGAGCAATGTTCATGATTTTCATAGTGGCTGTTCTACCTTACATTCCCACCAACAGTGTACAAAGGATCCATATCTTCATCAGCATGTATTGTTTTTACTGTTCTTCAGCTATTTTTACAGAGAGGGAGCCAGAATCTCGGAGTTGATTTGATTTTCATTTCTCCAATAACTAAAGCTGTTGAACATTTTTCAAGGACTAATGGGCCATTGGTACTTCTTTTGTAAAGTCTCTTCAGTTCATTTGCCCATTTTTTAATTAGGCAATTTGTTTTAAAGGTTTTTTTTCTTTTAGTTCTTTGCATATTCTATACATTAGTCCTCTGTCAGGAGAGTAGCTGGCAAACCTTTTTCCCATCCTGCTGGCTGTCATTTCATTGTCTATTATCTCCTTTGCTGTGCAGAAGCTTTTTTCAAATGAGAAAATACTGATTATCATTAGTGAATACTAATGAATAAGAGTTGTCTACAAACTCCTACAGAAAAATATGACATCAACAGCATACTCATTTGGTGTATTCTGTGAGCCACTCAAACACTATTGTTAGAGAAAGCCTTGGAGATCTTCTCTAAATTTGTCATTTTGGTTGAGGAAAGTAAAACCTAAAAATGTGAGTGATCTATCCAAAGAGTTACTGATAGTTGGAAGAACTGAGGCTGTCTCCTGGGAGAGACTTCTACAACTATTACACCGTGAAATTCTACACGTTTTTGGTTTCCTGTGCATTGTTAGTGACTCAGACGTGCTGAGGGAAGCCACCACACTTCCATCTCAAGGTTGACTCCAGTTCAAATCACATCCATTGGCAGTACTTGAATATAAATCACTTAACAAAGGGGCCCATGGACCTCAAAGCATGCCAAACATCGAAAGCAAGGGGCATCCTTGCACAAAAACCTTTGCCTGGTATGCAATGCTGTAAGAATGACTTCTGCTCTATAAAAGGGATGTTCTAGGCTTGCCATACATATAGCTATAAAGTTTGATAAATTCAGTATTTTAAGCATTCCTGGAGAAATGGGGAGGGTACTACTGCATGTTGACCAGGTAGCATGGCCAAGGTTATGTCCAGTGAAGTTGAAATAGATCTGCAGAGAACAGTTATCTCCTAACTCTGTGATATGTGGCTTAAGTCCAGCCATGCTGCCTTCTAAGCAAATCTTTTTCATTGATTTATCGTCATATGTACGAAGAGGACAGGCCCCAAAGTCGGAGACTATACAACTCATCTAAAATTTGTTAGAATTAAAAGTGGGAGTTAAACATGACTATCAGAAGCCTGCCCTGGGCTATATAAATAGGAAACCTTGTATATAAAAACTGTCAGCCTGTCTCAATTTATGCCAGTCACACTGGAAATCTGACTCCTTTATCTTTGTATTTAATGAGTATGTTCTGAGTATGAATATTTTGCCTCTCAAACCCAGGCAGTAGGTATTTCTTGGAATTTCCTTTGGGGAAATGGCGTTTGGCTTGTTCAGACATGGGCAGGTTATAGGCGTAATGTGCAGGGCAGAACTTGGCATCACCTAGCGTCTGGCGTGTGCTACGCTACTCTGTGCACTAAGCAGTGAAGCGGCAATAAAAGGCAGGTTGGGGAGAATCCACCCCACTTCATTGAGAAAACAGAGTCATCTTTTCCGGAGCCTAGGTTAACATTTTGGGTTTGTATGTGTTCTTACCTTTTTTGTACAACTTCTGGATTGAAAATAAAAGCTAGACAAAAGGCCTGATAGATAACCTTAGTAAATAAAACAAAACTTACCAGACTCAAATAGGCCCAGAGCATGCATTATTTATGTGACAAGCTAGTCACTGTGGCTCCTAGATGTTAGGCATGCCAGAAAAAGGCATTCAGAAATAGAAACCTGTTGATACAAGTAAGAATTTGCGTGTAGTATTTACTTAAATAGACTACTGAAAAATGGGCTTGATGTAAAGGAACTTGCTAGAGACCTGATGTGTCTTTCTGATATGTCTTCCTTTCCAGCCTAGAAGACGGGGTGTGTGTGTGTGTGTGTGTGTGTGTGTGTGTGTGTGTGTGTTTGAGGTTTCTCTCTTCTGAGTGGAGATAGATCACCCCAGAAGTACAGTGTATCACGCACAACATGCCAGAGGAGCTAGGTAGGTTTGTGCTATGGAACAGTCAGGTCACCTGTCCCTGCCCCTGAGACTTGAGGAGGGAACACCTGCTCCCCCATTACCTCACCGAATGTGGCCGTCTGCTCACCACCAGCCACATCAGTGCAGAATAACCTCAATTGTTCCTCCACAGCAGCTGAGCAACAAGAAGCTTTGTCCCGCCTTAAACTCTTGTTCTTATACTTCCCTTGCTCTAATGCCTGTCCTTAAAGAAAATGAAGCAAAGCAACTTCATTATTTTGAAGCTTCTGTGGCAGGAGCTCCCAAGAACTCTTAGTAAAGAATTGCAAAAGACTTTGCTTTTACTTACCAATCTCTTTGATCATCCTGAAGGGCTGGCCATGCACAATGTAGGTGCACAGGGCAGCGCAGGTCCAGAAAGGTGGATTAACAAACTGCCTAGGTCTTCCTTCCCATGATATGAGAAGGGCCATGTGGTGAGAACCTGCTTCAGAGTTTCTCAGCAGAAAAAAAATGGGGCAAGCCAGAAATCAACTGAATGGAAAGGAAACCATGAACCTTGCTGGGAGGGGAATGGGTATGCACCAAGATGGGTTCTGAAATGAAGCAGACTTGATTGTAAAATTCTCACTCTTCTGAGAACAAACTCAAGAAGCCTAGTATTACCACATCGTAGTTTCCAAACTTATAAACTGGGAAGAGTAACACCTAGTCCCCAAGTTTTCTGAAAGGACTGAGTTAGAATGTACATATACCCTGTAGAGCAGAGTGCCTGGCATGGAACAGTTTCTTTAAAAGAATAATGAATCACCTTTTCAGTCATTACAAAGCAGAGAACCTAAAGGCTCATATCACTGTTTTATGTTGCTTTCCAAAGCTGTGTGTTGCATAATACAGTGATCTGAATTTATAATTGCTTGTAAAACACATTTAATGGAATTAGTACTATTTGTTCATTATGATTAAAAATCAAACTAGCTGTGGTCTTCAAAACATAGTATATTCTAAATCATCTACAATCCATGCTGATTTTTAGTGCACAGGAATCAGGGATGAGCTCTTTGAGCTGAAACCCTCAGCAAACTAGAGTATATATTGTTCTTTGGAAACAGTTCATTAATGTACTTGTCTTACAGAAATTTCTAGACTTTAATAAAAAAAATAAAGTTAAACTTTAAAAAAAAACTTGCATGCTGTGTGCAATATCCCAATTGTAGGTTTACAAAGAAAGAACAGTAGCCGTAGAGCAAGCTGGCAGCTTCAGGGAGCTCAGAGAGGTAGTAGAGCACCTTAGAGCTGTTTAGTCCAGAAATTACTGATGTTACAAGTGAGAGTTTGGTTTGGCCATCATTAAACTCCACTGGAAGCCTAATAACTGAGCATCACATAGTCAGAAAGAGAGTTTTGTGTACAGGCTTCATAAAGTATGCTGTTTCAGACTCCACTCCAACTTTTAAATTAATCTAGTCTGTTCTGTTTGCATTGTCCTTCCAAAATTACAAAAAGAGGCATGAAAGACATTTAACAAATCATATACCCTGCACACCTATACCTTATTTCACAGAGTAGGAGCCGAAGCCTGAGAGAGATCATGTTGGCAGGCAGGATCTGAAACCTCTGTGCTCTATGGGTCAAGAAGTGTAAGTTTCTGTGGTCTGGCTCCTTGTAGTGAACTGTGCCATTCCTGTGTCTACAGAAAGACACATTCAAAATCTCTAGTGGGCAGAGAGTCCTGAGGGTGCTCACCAATTCTTCTGGCAGGGGAAAGGTAAGACAGCATGATGAACCATCATGACTCGTGAAGATGGAAACCCAGCGTCCAGTCTAGCCGGGCTTCTTCCCAGATGAGTGGCTTTGTGCTCATTCACTGTCCTCTCCAAGCCTGGTTTCCTAAGCTCAAAGAAGTGTGATCACCATCTAAGCAGTCATTTAGGTAAATCTGTATTCCTATTTGAAAGGCTCTAGGCAAATTCCAACTATTATTATACTTTGGTTGTCACCATTGGCTTGCTCTGGAATCTTTGAGACTCTCTCGGGACTCTAGAGCTTTCTCATCTGTAAAGAAGACAGCTGACACAGCCCTCTTGCAGGCTTAGTGACCTAGTGTCTTCTGGGATGTTGTTGAGGAGACTCCTGGGCCTCAGTAGTTAGTACCCACCATAGCTGGATGGAGACTTATAATGTTAAAAGGGCCCCATCTGGATTCTGTTATGGCTGGGCTGCGATCTCTCTCTCTGAAAACTGCTGTCCTGTAAACTCGGTCTACAAAGAGCCATGGTATCTGCATCCTATAGAACCTGACAAAGATTGTTTTATCAGTAACAGAGCCAGTACCCCATGCATGGCTTCCAGTATATAGATCCTGTTCTTCTGACCATACAGAAGCCCAGTCCGTTCACTCGTTTCCATCTGGGCTTCCATTCTCGACCACAGAGCTCAAGTTACCTGTACTTCATTGAGTGTGATTGCCTTTTTCTGCTTTCTCTGCAGACACATTCGCCAGCAAAGTGGCAGCCACCCAGGACCAGTACGCAGACGCATCCATAGGTAACGTGACAGGCAGCAACGCAGTGAACGTCTTCCTGGGAATTGGCGTGGCCTGGTCCATTGCTGCCATCTACCATGCGGCCAATGGGGAACAGTTCAAAGTGTCCCCTGGCACGCTAGCTTTCTCTGTCACTCTCTTCACCATTTTTGCTTTCATCAATGTGGGGGTGCTGCTGTATCGGCGGAGGCCGGAGATCGGAGGTGAGCTGGGTGGGCCCCGGACTGCCAAGCTCCTCACATCCTGCCTCTTTGTGCTCCTGTGGCTCTTGTACATTTTCTTCTCTTCCCTGGAGGCCTACTGCCACATAAAAGGCTTCTGAAGGAACAATCTGATATAATAAATTTATATATATATACATATATATATACATAAAAATTATGTATAACGAACAGAGAAAACTGACATTTGTCATGTTCACTCACCTGCTGATGGAATCCAGCTTCAAGAGCTTACTCTGTACTAGGGCCAAAGGCAGAAACCATCACCTCCCATTCCCAGGGGCGTCAAATCAAGTTGGACAAGGCACAGAGGCAGGGCCATCTCTGCAGCACAGCCAAGAAGAGCTGTCCTCTCTCCAGGTTCCTAGACGGTGAAGGCTTTGATTTGTTTTCTTGTTTTTGACTTACTTTCAGCGGGATCAGTGGGGTAGCTGATATTTGGCTTTTTGTTCTTTGTTTTGTTCCTCATTTTGTTTCCTTGGCGGGGGGGGGGGGGGAGTGTCAAAGTCCTCACTTCTCCTTTGGGAGAGATGGTGACTCATCTGAATGTAAATGGGCTTGGTGTAAACATTGAAATCATGAAGATTCCCCTCACCTCTCCCAAACATTTTAAAAATTACTTTGGATTGAGAAAGGATCTGGGCATGGAAGAAGAAAGAAGTGCATCTTTGTGTATTACCAAATTTCATGTTCATCTCCAGAAAATGAACAGAGGTAAAGCTGCCTCCAAGAATCCCAGTAGCTGGAAAGGAGCTAGGAAAATGATGGTTCTATATGTGGTCTAATATTTAGGGATATGGTGCCCGGCACTCTTGTTCAACAGGTACAGGGGTAACGTGCCTAGATTCCCCAGATCATGCAAAATCTTTTTTTGTTTTTCCTCTTATCTCTTTAGCTCTGGACTGTGATCAGCAAAGCCCTTGTGTGCTCCAGCCCAGCTGTACTCCCAGAAGTCCCCTCCCAACCCTCTTCCCCCTGCCCACCCGCCCTCCATACAACCTGGAAGAATAATCCCCTCCTAAAAGCACATCATCCTTTTCTATCTGCATCAGTATGTGCCTGTCCCACATTGCTGTTGCTGTTGGCTGGGATTGTCCATCAGTTTTGTTTTCCAAAGCATCCATGGCTTGCACAACCCTGTTCCAGTCATGACTGAACATTTGCTCCTGTTCATGTGTCCATTTGGGAATGTTGATGTGATACCTGTTACACAGTGCATGGATGAAAAACAAATAAAACAAAGCGTATCTGTATATAGTAGAGTATAGCATATGCTGTTCTCCCAGTCAGAAACACTGATTGGACATGGAAGACATGAGTGAATTTTTGTTTCACCTGAGTTGTTACTTTTCTGTTGTTTCTTAGTTTGATTATGCCTAGGGATAAAAGAAGAAAATGGCTTATTGTTCATGAATCTGCACGTTCATTTCTAAGAAGCAATAACTGTGGAGAGAAGTGAAAGTTAATGAGAGGATAACACGCAAACCCAAATATCGTCATGAAAAATTAGCCATGTGGGAACATATCAGAGGCCTTTTGAGTCTGCCCCTCATTCAAGACAGCCAGGGAGAAGGCGCTGGAGAGAAGTGTATGCACTTAGCGTTCCTGGGCACTCGGGGCCACCATTTCCACGCCACCCCTTCCCCCAAAGTATTTATTGCAAGCTAATCTGTCTGGTACAGATGATAGATTGTGCTGGGTTGTTTGTTTTATTGCTTTTTATGTAAAAGGCTATTTTGAGCACTGTTTCTTTCATCATCCAGTCCAGACCCCACGAATTGTATCAGTAGTTCCTGGGAAAGAAATGAGCCAGGGTGACTGATGGGCCTTTAAAAGTGTTTCCCTCTGCTTAGGACTAAGGAGAACCCTTTAAAAAAAAAACAACTCTTTCTATTTCAAAAGAACAAAGAGCATGGATAAACCTAACATTCCCAAGTGTTGATTCCACCAAGGAGGAAAAATGGAGTAACTTGCTCACTGTTCAGAGACTTCCTTGTCTCTGCAGGATCTCAGACTGAAGACATTCCTGGACCTCCTATTGGTTCAGAGATGCTTAAGAAAGAGATACTGCTCTTCCTCCACTCAGTAATCATAGCCGTTCATTTCGTAAACATTTAACTGAAGGCTGGTTGCATGCTCAATATGCCACATAGTATGCTGCTTTCTGGAGACTAAGTTATGACCAAGATAGCCCAGACGCCTGCCCTCAAGGAGTCTACAGTGAATGTGACTGCTATTTCACGTGTGAAAGAGGAAACAGTCATACTGAAACAGTTTACCTTGCAAGGAAAGCGTTATGAAACTATTTCAACATAAATACTTCCAACATAAATACAGTGAAGGTTGCCCAGGGGCTATGGTTTCCTTTAAAGCTCAGGTTTGGAGAAAGAACCCTCTGTGTCCTTGGATAGCTGGCAGATATGTACCACTCCCCACTTTAAGCCAAGAATGGCAAGCTCAGTGACCTGTGTCACTAAGAACATGCAGTTAACCCATTGTTCTCTTTGCAGCAACAATAATTTTCCATGAACTACCCCTGTCCTATCATGGCCCACTGACACCAGTAACAGCATTAGGTAGGGGTGTATTTTAATCCCTGTCCCCCACTTTTGAAGACTGAGAAATGGAAAGTTAGCCTAGAAACACCAAGTAAATATAGTCAGAAGATATAAGTTGTTAAACATTAGAAAGATTTTTGCACTCATTTGTTTTGGAATATAATAATTCCATAGCAAATCTTCACAGGAGACTTCAAGAAATTCTTGTTCTTGGTCAATTTCAATTTCAAAGCTTTTTGGTTTGTTTGCCTTTTCAATTTTCATGCTATAGGGAAAAATATGATTCTGGTTGTTCAGGGTTGTTGTTAATTATTATAGTTGTGTAAAATTGTTTCATTTTGTTTGATTATTTTATTTTGTGTGTATTGTGCACAACTTTAGGGGGAAAGTACACTAATTGTGCTGTTCCTTATAAATGGTACACATTATTGACACAGACAAATAAAGTTTCTAATTGTTTCTGATTTAATCACCAGTGATGCAGAATATTCAATTTGGCTGTTTTCTCTCTTCTCATTGTCATCTACTTCATTTTTTTTTTTTGGTTTTTTTTTGTTTCGTTTTCATGTTTTGATGAAATAAAGACCAAAAAAGGTATTCCTGCGCAGTTGATATCCACTGCAAAAGAAAGACAGTGGGCACCCAGTCCCCAAGCTCTTGCACATGCCAGCCCTCTGGTTATACAGTATCGTCTTTTTTGATGCCCAAGAGAGCACAGAGCCAGAATATCCATCTGTTTTACAATCCTGAAAGAAATGCTGGTGTTCCTCCATTTCACTATTTTCTTTTTTACATTCTTAGTCTTACTCTATCCATCCTTTCTGCATGCCAGAATGTGGAATCCTATGCAGTCCCATGTCAAGGAACATTTGAGTATGCAATGTGTTATAGCAAATCTTTCAGTCTCACTAAAACTGATCACAGGAAGTACATATACTTTCCAGGGGACACTTAAGTGACAGTTTCCTTATAGCATACACTGTATTCCTTTAGAATACAGTAGAATGTCGACCTCCCATTCTAATTTCTAACTATATTTTATAAACTTCTTCTTTCGTATAATCAAAACAGCATATAAAGAGGTGACACCAGAACTAAATTAGCATTTGTGGGGAGGAGATGTGACCTCCTAGTATAACAGAATCTGTTCACTAGATGCCTATAAATGATGCTTGAGCCATCTGAACGTCTTCAAATTTTTCCATGGAATTCTTCACTCTGTCATTACATGTCATGTATGGCACTTTTATATGTGAAGAAAATAAACTACCTTTCAATATTTTCTCCAATCAAAGTTCCCCTGGGTGCCAGTCCATGGTTTAATACAAAACGAGCAGCCAACATTTATGTGCTTCAATAGCAAAATGAGTAATGTAATGACCAAGGTACCCTTGACCACTTAACCTTGAGCAAAATTCTCTGACTTAATGATTTCCAACTTCCTATGAGCAAGTTTTAATTCAAAGATTTTGTTTCAATCTTTCCATCAGTGAAGATTTTGTAGAACTTCATTTTCTACGGTTTGCAGCCTAAATGAACTAAAATTTGTTATAGTTACTTTTCAAACATAAAATTAAATTGTGAAATGTGCTGTTTCAAACAACCCCGCAGATCTGCTACTAGATGACTCTTACCTGATACAGCCCCAAAGCCTTACTGCCCCTCTGCCTTTTGCCACATGTAGTTGGTTCATTCGTGACATCATAGCCCAAGGCCTCAGATCATAATCTGTCATAATAAAGTGAGATTGATGGGCTTTCTCTACATCTAAGATCTTTATAAAAGAAATTAGAAAATTTTCTCTGGAAGAAGACAAAGTCCCTGTTTTCTAATAGTGATAAAACTTTACCTGTCCAAGAACACAAATGAGCCCCCTATGACTTCCTGCAATATTTCTAGGATGGAGATTATGGAGATTTGCTTTGATTTTCTTAGTCTCATCTTGTGCAGTTGCATATTCAGAGAGTCCTGAGTGGAGTTCCATAACTTCAGGAACACTTAGTTACTTCTTGGTTAATACTACACAATACTGGACTCACCCTGACCTACCTGGCATTTAGCATTTGTGATAAGAATCATTGCTCTAGGCCAAGGCATTCTAACTGACGGTGGAGCTCAGCAAAAGTGCATATGGGGTTCAATCAATAAATGTCTGTGTTATGCAGAAGAGACAGAAAAACCACATTATCTTGAAGAGAAACATTCTGTTCTGAAAGGATCCATTAGTTTTTGTTCAGGTCTTCTACAGATTTTTGTTAATGGGCTGAAGTTCTACTATTCTTTTCTAACATTAGGAGCTTACCTCTTCTTTCCATGCTCACTGTCTTCACATCATTTAGCACATTTCAAATGGTTTCTCCACCTAGAAAGATAGCACAGAAAGGGTAAACCCCTGAAATAGGTATTTTCATTCTCGACGCTTCCAGGGGGCTGTGGATAATTATTTCCCAAAGCAGAGAATGTCTTATGTGTAGAAGGAGCAACCACTGAGAAGTAGAACTCCCAGAGGAGAAAGTGCTTCAGTTTTCCAACCCACAGAAATGGTAAGTATCCAGCTTTCTATGTCTTTTCCTTGGCTGCCAAGATGTCCAGAAAGATGCATTCAAAAGCTCTCCAAGCTTGCAGTTTTACTAATGATTTTCTAATTTACTTTCCTAAGGTACATACCAATCAATGGTAATATTAGTTCTTAGGTATTTTGACTTATGTATTTCGGGGAAAGACCAATAATGTAACTTTATCTTTCCCTTCCCTTCTTTCAACTTTCGTATTTCTTCCACTTCCCTGGGACTGCATCCTTTCAACTTTCGTATTTCTTCCATTTCGTATTTCTACCCCCACTACCTTCCCTTACTCTTAGTGATGCTCAATCTTGCCTCCCAACAAGAGGCTAAAAGCTCATGCTCGAAGTAATTTCCCAGGACATGGTTTTCTGAAGGTGAATTTTTCATAGGAAAAATCAAATATGACATTCCACCTACAACAGTCTTGAGAACATAATATGGCATCTACACAGCTGTTGAGGACTGGTTATACTCTAAGCTTGTGAAATACAGCAGTATTGTTGAGTTTTCTACCTCTTGGAATCATACTTACCATGCTTCATTGCCCACCTGTCTGGCTGTCTATCAATGTACACAGATAGATAGATAGATAGATAGATAGATAGATAGATAGATAGATAGACAGACAGACAGACAGACAGACAGACAGACAGACAGACAGGCAGGCAGGCAGGCAGGCAGGCAGGCAGGCAGGCAGCAAACAACATATACATCCCAATTCCTTTAAGAGTTTCTATGAAGTATGCAAATATATAAATATAAAAATATATAGCTTCCATGTCTCTATCTACCCAAATCCAAGAATGTATTATAGTAAGAAGAAATTAATTTACTAGGATGAGCCTACCATTTTCAGTGCTGCAATTGTCTATACGGTTGGGCCTAGAGCTTTTTAGACACTTAGTCCTACATTCCCAAAAAACTTTTAATTTACTCTTCACTGGACTCTGTGAAATCATAAAGTAAGAGATGAAACAGATCTTGCCTAAAAATGTGATTTTAGGTTTTCAGTGATACCCCATAATATAAAAATCAGATTCTTAAAGAGAAACTTGTATAAATATTGCTGCTAAAAGTGGTATAATCCAGATGGCTAGTGTTTGGACATGGCTTTTGCTTTTCTTTATTCACTTTAGCATTGCACTAAGAAAGAAATTTGGAAATATTTTACTTTTGAATGATGCTCCTATAGTGTAACAGGGCTAAAATGATGATATGGATAAGAATATCAATGTTGGGGCCATGGAGATAGTGCAGTGGTCTAAGCACTTGCCTGGCAAGCACAGAGACCCAGGATTGATCCCTGGGACTGCATTCCATGCCAGCCCCAGAGCCCTGGATACACAGTGCTGACCCCAAAACCGGGTGTGGTGGCACATGCCTGTAATCCCAGCACTGGGGAAACTGAGGCAGGAGGATCATTATGAGTTTAAGCTGCATATCCAGACCCTGTACCAAATATATCCATATATATGTATATATGATTTTTAAAATAAAAAAGAATTATCGATGTTAACAGGAATATATTTTAAAAAGAAAGAATTTAGCACAAGTAAAACACATAAGGCAGAATTTCATCATGTATTATCCTTGACTAAGATATTTAAAAGTCATTACATTTAAGGAAGATAAATTTCCACTTTCTGGAGACAGTTATACAATTTTCACTGACATTCTCAGGTTTCACATGAAAATTAAAGCTGAGCATACATAAACTTTGGCTTTGATAACCAAAGAAAAGCATGTTTTGGGCACACTTTCCTTACTGTTCAGTTACTTAGTGGAATCCACTAGATCTGTACAGATATCTTAAAAGTTCTTTCAATAAATTCCTTTCCTTCTATATTTTAATCTATAAGGTTTTTAAATTCTCTACTTGGTAATTTAATACTTACTTTTATAAAATGATGGCTCAATTTGGATATTGCTATTTAGATTTTAAAATTCTGCTTTGAATCTTTATTCCACCAAAAGATTCCACTTTACCAAGTACAAAAATAAAGATTTCAAGTATTAGTTACATTATTTCTCTGAAAACTGCACAGTGCTTCCATATTACCTCTGCTACACCTGTAGAAATAGATTCACAAAAGTAAAATAGCTTATGTGTGTCAAGCACAGGGAATTGCATTTTAGATGTCCAAGACTGAGCAGAAGTTCATGCTCGATTAATATTCCTTCCTGTCAACTCTCTCATTCAAATGGAAAAAGGTGGAGAGAAGGGAAAGAAATGCATCCTTGGTTTTCTTTTTTTTTAAGCTAAAGACGCAAATTCAAAGAGTGTTTAAAATGTCAAATGCATGTATCCTTTCAAAAACAAAAGTAAAATTTTAAATAAAAGAACTCATTTTTCTTCTTTTCACTTAGTAAGGATTTCTACTAGTCTTTAGCACCAATGAGGGCTTCTTACTTGGGTGAGTGTTGCAAGAAGCTCTTAAAACATATTGTGGTCATGGTCAAATGCATGAGATTTTTTATTTCCTCTTGAAAGAGCACAAAGCAGGCAGACAACCATGCATTAAGATGTTTTCTAAACTACTTGTCTTGGCATATTGGCAGAAAAACAACAGAAACTTCACCCAGTCCTGCCACAAATACTTAACCATATACCATCACAAATACTTAACCATATACCATCACCTATATCTCCTCTTCCCCTCCCAGCATTTAGGATGGGTAGTCTCAACTGAAGCAGCCCTTGATTTTCAAATACATTGATTGCCCTGTCTCTGGTGTTTTTCCTGAAGATATTACTAGCAGATAGACTAACCCTTCCAGCCACTTGATGGGCGATACTTCTGGGGGTGATGTCAGATGTGGCATTGCGGAAAAGATAGTGATATTCGTGCAAGTCATTCAAGCCTGTTTCACCAATTGCTTCATTATTTATTGAACTGTTTGGGACATTTACCTTTAGAAGTAATGGAAAGATTGTTTCATTACTACTTCATCCACACACCTTTTACAGAACCATTTCAAAGCAAAGAATAATATCATATGAAAGCTGAGAGTTATTTGTCAACTACAGTAGTTAGTGTTCAATCTGTAAGAATTCTTTTCTTTGTAGTTTTGACTCGAAGCTCTAACTATGTGGTTTCTGCTGCCATCCATAATCTTACAGGAAATAGGACATTTCAAGTCGCCTTTGAGACAGATGATGCTTTGGTAAACGTATGTATGAGTCTTAAAATATTCTTGATAGCCCCATGCTGCTCTCACACACTCTGCATAGATTTACTTTTTTTGAAATGAGAGCGTTTCTCATCAAAATGCATTGGGAATTTTTCCAATAGCTGGTTGTATTTCATCGAGAAACGAGTCTAGCACCTAAAGAACTGTGAGTATAGTTGGTTAAATCAGCAACTCTTTCCCCATGCCTCCCTTTTCTTACATTTGACTTTTAATCCCTGTGCACATTCTTCAGAAACAACTGCAAGTGGCAAGAGAGGAGTCAAACAGGTGTCCTTCTTTTCAAAATAAACTAAATTTGCTTGCCATCATAATAATCATGTTTGAATTATTTTAAACTTTAAACACAAAATAAAGAGATGGTTTAAAACACCTAATCAGAGGCAATGACTGCATTTTTTTCTTTTGGCAAAGATACCCCCAAAACAAATGTTAATTCTAATGGATTTAATAATACATCAGCACCCAGCCACTGTCTCCACTGTCCCAGTCACATGGTATTTGGACACAAATAAGCAGTTGGGTACTACTTAGGCCAGAACTACATCATGATTCAACTACCAGAGAGAGTCAAAAAGTAAGTAGGTGAAGGAGTAGCTAGTTTGGGAGCCATAGCAGCAATCCAGCTCAATTGGATTTAATCCAACTTGCTGGATTAAGACAATACCAGAAATATTTTATTCCCTCGTTATGTTACCTGCAGCGACTCCTTTTTGTCTGGAACCAGTCTGTTTTGTTTGACTGTAACATTTCTGTGCAGTTCAGCTCCAGGCTTGTTGCCTGGACAGGAAGCAAAGTCTTCTTCTGAAACTCGTTTCCATGGAGCCAACTTTTTAAAACAGAGAAAACAGCACAGGCAAGCAGACTGGACCTAGCAATGAAGAGTCTAAACTTGTATTTTTTTTTCCTTCCCAAACAATACTCTGACATATAATAAAGTGATGATAATAATTGTTTTAATGCTGTGCACAACAAGTTCATGTATCTGCAGAGCTTGGACCATCCAACATCAGATTCATGGGGAGTAGTTTCAGGCCATTACCCAAAACCTTGATTTGGCTTAAGAAAAATTAAAAATGAATTTGGTCACCTTTCAAGCAACTGGCAAGATATGTGATACTTGAAAACAATAACAAAGAAGGGGGATTGGCTCTGCATAAGTTTTTGGACTAGAAAGGAGGCCAGGTTTTGTCAGATTTTTTGATGTTTTTTGCTTCTTGGTTAAGTTTTTATTTGCCAGGATTCCCAGTAGAATTCTCCACACGTACTGTGGGAGGACACTGACCTAACTTTGGTCTCTCCCTTTTATTGTCTAATTCTCCCAGGAGAAATAGAACAGTTATTCCAGAGGCTGGAACCTAGGAAAAAAAAGAAAGAAAGAAAGAAAAAAGTTGCAGACCCTTCACTGATTAATCCAATTTTGTACCAAAGCACACATTGTTCTGTCTCCATCTTAACATGGGGCTCGCTGAACATCTTTCTTAAAGAGACGACAGCTAGATAAATATCAAGTGGATAATCACCTAAATAAAAACAATCAGAAAGAAATCAGTGATGGCAGAAAATCGGTGAGTTTACCAAATCTCTCTTCTAAGATCATCGACTCACTTTAAAAAATAAAACTCAGTCAAACCAATAGAGCAGTTTTGAAATCGAATATCATTCTTTTTTTTTTAATTCTAACACACAATTCAATTTAGCTCAAGCATTTCTGTTGTTCAAAATATTGCATTAGGCATCCAAAGGTAAGGTGAAGAATTCAAGGAAGAGTAATCAAAGAAAATTAACACTAGCTTTGGATTTAGTTAGGGAAAGTCCAGTCATGTCATTCTAATGAAATTAATCTTTCGTTTTAATCCGGAGGAATGTTATCCAGTCAAGACTGCTTCGTGAGGTCATTCCCAAGTCAATTAAGGAACTTCCTAATGAAAAACAGAAATACTCATTTTCTTAGTTTCGCCTTCTCTCATCAATGAAAATGAATGGATTCAGACTCCACAAACATATCCGGGAGTCTTCCAGGAGCCCAGCCCTGTGGGAGGTTAACTTTTAGTTAAGGGTCCAAGTTAGAGGGAGAAAAGCCTGTGAGAGAAATGATTTGCCTCATCATTGCAGAATTCCTTTTTTCAAGTGCGCATTGATACGAACTCATCACCGCATTTTCTTATCTCTGCCCCTTGCTCATTTGACTCTGAGGGATCTGGCGCCACTGTACCTCTTGCCTTTCAACAGCAGCTAGAGCGCCTCAGGATCCCACTCTGAGTAAAGTGCTCTCTTCAAACTTTGAACACCACAGAGTCCTTAGAGAAGAGACCCAAAGGCTTTTCTCTTTGGAAAGCATTTAGTTGTTTCAGAGAGTTATGAATCGCCAGATTTCCTCCTATATTTGAATTTCCACCTCATGACACGGAGGGATATAGTCTTTTCCAGAACACACAAAGCCGGGTAAGATCAGTGGCGCCCTACGATCAGCCAAGCATGAGTAAGGGCTGAAGGTACCTCAGGTTGTGAACTCATTGCTGCCCAGCATACTTGATTACCAGGGCAAGTGTCAAGCCAATAAAGCTGCGTGAAATCTGACAGAAATTTAGACTAACTTTGAAATAATTATTTGTACAGCGCTGGAAGAAGCGTCCTCTTCCTGAGGAGGGTAAGAGGTTTCTTCTGTGTGTAAAAGCATCCAACAAAAGATATAAGGATATTGCAGTGGATTTCAAATCCATGACCTTCTTAGGCTGAATCCATTATTCTTCTAAAGGTAAAATTTAAGTTTGCACAGTTCCTCACAATAGCCTTTAGTTTTTGTTCTGCGAGCTTAGCGACAGCCTTTTAGGAGGAAACGACAGACAGCAGTTATTTTACACAAAGGTATGTAAATTATAAACAGGCAGTGACCAGGCAGAAAGATATTTAAAGGTACAAGAATTCCAGATGAGGATGAGAGGAGACTGACGTTTGCTACAAATTCAACTGTCTTCTAAATGCCTCCTTTGTTAGGGAGAAAATGACTACTCAGAAAGATTTCCCAAAAAGACTTAAATCACACCCCTGGCAATCACTTGGTCTGCCACAGCCCCAATGCCTCATTAGCAATATGAAATTGTTCACAGAGAAAATACAGCAAGATGATTTTGACATTTTCATGGAGGGAAGAAAGAAAAAAACAACCGTAGTGAACTACGCTTTACATAAACAAAGAATGCTTTAGCGGGATGAAAGCAAGCTTTCTCCTGAAGGAATCCCATTTGGCACGTCATCAGAAGTGGCAGAATTTTCAACATTATTGCAGTAATTTATTCCAACTTTATTAAGCACTGAGGCACAAATTCAAATTTGTCAGGGGAAAAGGTAAACAAGCATTGTTGACATTGCAACAGGTGAAATGATCGCGTGAGCCTCGATGTGGAGAGAAAATTAAAATAGATAATAGCTTTGTTATAACTATAGTAATTTCTAGCCCTGCTCCCTAGGACCAAAATGCTCTTCCCACTCCCATCTTAAAATTCTATATAAAGACATTAGTAAGTTGCAGTGCCATGAATTTTCATATTTCAAAAAGTCCCTCATGATAGATTTGACCCCCAGTTCAAATTTGAGTAGAAAATACTACATTGAAAAGGGAAGGTTTTCTGTCCGTTTTTAAAGCAAATGTGCACTGTAAGCACTTCTGGTGACAGCTGCCCTAAGCAATCCTTGTAGTGCTGTCAATCAAGGGCAGGTGCTTAAGGGAGAAACCCAGGAATAAATTGGACCTTTCTGCCACACACCTACTGCTCATTCACACAAATGCACATCGGTCTTCTTCCTTGGTGCCTTGCTTCAGTTCCACTTTTTCAACTGAGCCAGGTCTACCTAACAGTCAAGCAAACAGCAAACTTTAATTATGTCTGCTGATTGCTAGTTTAATTTAATCCTTCATCAACTGAATATCGTGGCTATACCCCTCACATTCTTCCCTCTGTTTACTCTTTTACATAGGGCCTTGCATTGGATAAATTTGAATAAGAATTTTATTAGAAAAAGTCAACAAGCCTATGGGATTGTGTTCAGTCAAATAACAATGAACAAATCCCGAAGTGATAGGAGAAAATATCATCTAAGTGGCAAAAGAAAACATTAATGCTATTACTAAAAATAATACCCTACAAAGGCAGATGATAGAATTTTCCACAAATGGCCTATGAGGAACTCCTTCTGTAGAGGAGGAACTCCTTCTGTAGAAACATAGAAAAATTAAATTCTCTCCATAGGAACATCAGAGGTTGCGATGTGAATTTGAATCACATTTTACTTACAATTTTGTTCTGACAAACTTGTAAATTTACATTTATTTACATTGACATGGGACTTATTCTGATCCAGAAGACTTCCTATGTTTGGGTTAGGACCAATAGAATCTATCACTTCCCCATAATGTAAGAATTTCAGGGGGAAATTTCTTAATATTGAACTTTACATTCCGTGTGGAATATCTTTGTACTGCCCAGGTTATTAAGCGATGTAGATAACTATGTATAATATGGTTTAGCGTAAGCTGCTAAAATGATTCTACAGTTTGATCCCCAGGCAAACACCTTCAACAACAATTTGGAAATTGGTTATATATACAAATTATCCAGTCCCACCTGAAACCCTGATCGAATATATGAATCACAAACTCTGAGAAGTGGCTTAGCAATGTGGGTCATAATAAGCCCTCCAGATGACCCTGACGGCTGCTTCAATTTAAAACCACTTATGCACACCATGCTCTGTGTGGTCAAGAATAATCAAGGTCACCAGTGTTTAACTCTGCCTCTTCACAGAGAGAAGCTTCAGAGCTTAAACTGTGAGCTCCTTCTCCATACAATGCATTCTGATTCCTGGTCAGAAATGTTCACCATTTGGACTTAGAATGCCTTTTGAAGGAAAATTTATCTTTAGAACTATTTGTTTCTGATGTAAGTGGGCTCCTGGCAGGCTCAGCAGTCGGAGAGATTTCTGACCAGCCTTTCTAGTTCTTTTAGAAAGCAGCAGCTGGTCTGATTTACTTGACTGCCCGTGGGCCTAGAAAATGACCTTGGAGGACTTTCTCCTCATGGATTAGCTCTGCTCTTTTGCCTGTAAAGCTAAACTCTTGTGTAACTGTTGGTGACAATCTGCAGTTTTGAAGAGTGGGTGGGTACTGAGGTAAATGACCACTGGTGATGAGCAAGTTTTGGCTTTTAGAAGATATTTTCAAAGGCTCACATGGGTAATAAACTTGAAAGGCATGGAGAGTGCAGACATCACCTCCAGTTCCCTGAGACCTCCTTTCTAGGTTTCTCCTTTGTGTTGGGGCAGAACTGAAGTGGAGAGTCAGCAAGTGATTTCATGAGTAAAAATGGCTTAGAAAAGGGAGCTTAGAGATGTGTGTGTGTGTGTGTGTGTGTGTGTGTCCTAAATTTTGTCTGAAGAAAATACAGTTGATGTGTGATTAAAACACTCAAATGTATTTTGTCCTTCCTGTTGCTCTAGAAAAGTTAATTCAACAGATTAAAAAAAAAGAAGCCTAAAATGCAAGCTGCACAATGATATTCTGGAGTCGAACACTAGAACTATCATTCTAATCCTTTAGAAGGAGTCAAAGACTTCGAAATGACAGCTCACTTCTGGGATGGGGAATGAGAAAACTCACATACATATTTTTTCTACCTGCTGCTTTAAATCTGTGTTCCTCTCCTGTCACTGGTAAAAGCTTGAGCATTTGTTCGGGCTCCTCTCTCTGTGGCTGAGCACATCTTCCCATTGACCCCTTTCTCATTTCTCTGATCCTGCTGTCACACCTGGTCTCCAGGGAGCCGCACCAGCCCCTGCACTCCAGTGTCCACCATTGTGTACATCTCCATTTGCACATCCTGAATTCTACTCAATGTCAAAGCCCCACCAAGAAGCTCCTTCATAGAATGATCCCTCCTCCCAGGCCAATTTCAGGATGGGAAATACATCTTTTCAGGGGAAGAGACTGGATCAGGTTGATAGGAATTCACTCAGTACCATCAAAGAGATCTAGAGCCTTCGCCTTCTTCCTGATCTTTGTAATCCGCTTGACCTGTAGGTTTCCAAGGACAAGTTATGGCAATGGCTTTTCCTTTTCCTTGTCCACAAGCTTTGTGTTGTTGGCTCAGGTTATGAAATCTTGAAACCTGAATTTAAAATTTGTCACAGGCAAAGGGAAAAGAGACGCACCCGAATGACCTTTACTTAGGAAGTATATCAATGTTATTCTACTAAGAATGGCTATCACTGAGAACTTAATAAACAACAAGTGCTAGAGAGGTTGTGAAGAAAACGAACTCTTGTACACTGTTGGTGGAAATGTAGATTAACACAAAGACCATGGGGTTCAGTATGGAGATTCTTGGGATTACTAAAACTAGATATTCCATTTCACTGCCATACTTCTTCTGGGTATTTTCCCAAAAGATTCAAAGTCATCCTATTTCAATGCTATGTGCATACCCATGCTGATACCAGCACACCTCATAAGAGCTAAATTGTGGAAGCAGCTTAGAGACCCATCAACAGGGGAACGGATAAAGAAAATGTGGTATTTGTATAGAATGGAGCACTATTCAGCCATAAATAAGGATAATTTAAAGCACTTGTGGGAAAATGGATGGACCTTGAGACCATAACTAAGTAAAACAAATCACAATGCAGAAGGTTAAATTTCATAGGGGTTCTCTCAGAAGAGAAGCTCAAAGTGCAAGTAGAGCAAAATAAGAAGAAATAGGATGATAGCCTCTTAGAGATGGAAAGGAGACCAAGGGAACTAGATTGAGGGAAGGAGGTGGAGGAGGCTAGGAGGGGAGGATCAAGACACAATGTGTGTATGGACTGATTTCCAAAGATGAGTGCAATTGCTGTTTCACATACATACACTAATAAATATTGTAAAGGCCCTCACCATAGGAGGCAGTGGATGATTATTTTTAGTACCTCCGCAGCTTTGCCTTTCAGTACCATTCCTAGGTCAGTGGTGCAACTCTATACTGTTCAATGAAGCCATAATAACAATCCTTGCTGGCACAACTGTTCTTACAACAGGACTTCCTTGAGTGTCATTGGCCAGTGTTTGTAGACGGTGGGAAGCTCGTACCAGAGGACATGTGGTTTTCTCAACCCACACAAGGGAAGAGTCCAGCATGCTGTACATACTGTATATATGCACAAAACTGCTCTGTGCCACTGGCAGAGTTGAGGGCAGGAGAGGAGGAAAACTTCTCTAGAAGTTCTCTATTGTGTCTGATGGTCACTGAGAGCAGTTTGTCCCCACTGGATAAGCTTAATGGATAAGCACTATGGTGAACTGAACTCATTCTGATTCAGAACAAGGGGCAATCCTTAAAGGAAAAGGGTGGTATGTCATCCTATCAGAAACCTCATCTCTGTACTAATACGTTAAATAAAAACTTTACCTCCCCAAATGGTGATAATGAACTCCCTACATGAAACCAGAAAGGAAAGGACCGCTTGTGCATATCACATAATCATGTGTAAAGGATGCATCACAAAAAACCTTCGGAGAAGGGAAGAGCGGCCTAAGTAGGGCGGGGGGATCTTACCCTGCACAATGCAGTCAGCATCCCTAATATTCCTCCAGCTGACCGTGAAGATCACTCACACACCAAAAGCTATTGTTTAGAATAAACTCTCAGCACTTTGAAATTTCTGAGTGGAGGCATGTCGGTAAGACATTTGAATACGTCACTGAAGTTTCCAGTTTTTGAGTCTTTCGTGCTGATGAATGTAATCGCTTAAGAATTGCCATTTTGAGCACAAAAGACACGCGCACACACAGGCATGTGTACCACATGTTACTCATTTTGTGGAAAACACAGTGTATAATATGCAGTATCCAGTGCTTTTTTTTTTTCAGTGTCTTTCAGTGATAACATTTTATGGGGAGTAAAAGTATGTATATCCTCATTGATGACCTGTTGAAATGACAATGTTACAGAACACTGTTAGAATATCCTGTGTAAAATATCTTCTCTACTCTCAATCAATCATTACGCTTGGAATTTAATTGTCAAAAAGAATATGTGGTGTATTTAAGTATTCTATATCTGGGCTGTCTTATTATTTTAAATCTTATTAAAAGTGAGAAAAAGGCCTCACAAAGGATGTTCTTCATAACGTTTCCTGCCAAAGAAAACTGTCTCACAATCTGTAAATGCAAACTGACTTCTTTTATTATGAATGTGATTGTGAGGAATGCTTGCCCTATCATCCCCTACCTTTTGGAAATTCATATTTTGTATCTCTAAGGACCAAGGAAATCTTTTTAAAGTCAACATAATACACAGAAGCCTTGAAAAAGAGGGGCATGGTGATGTGGGTCAAGTGCATAAAGCTAGATTGGAATTGTGACATTTTATGGTAGACTTAGCACCTTTTCCTCTAATTCATATACTGTACTACACGTTTTGGGAACTTCAGCTGGTCTTTTCAATCCAAGGTACCCACAGTAACTGCAGGGGTTGCCTATCATAGCGAGCATCCATATGCTCCCCTTGAAGCACCTTGAATGGATAGAGAAGGACGTCTAGTGTTTTCTCCCATTTCATGTGAGACAACAACAAGGTCTGAAATGTTGCCCAAGAGGTTAGCAGATTGTGTCCATCAGGTTTATTTAATCTGTGCAGTTACTAAGAACTAGCCATTTAAAATATATTCAAGTGTTTTGTAAATAAAATTTTTGATCACTACAGTTTTATTCAAACTTCTGTCTTTTAAAATAATTAGATTTTATTTGAATTTTTGAGAACAATCTGTTACAAGTTAATGTTGTTTTGTTGATTCTGTGATTTAATGTACACTCAGCCATATTCCTGTGGGAAAATAGAAATCCTATTGACTCTCGGCATGAGCCAGAGACTCATAGTTCTCTAAGGACTGTAAGTATAAAGATTAAAAAAAAAAAGAAAGAAAAAAAAGGAAATGCTAGTGAAGAAATGAGAAGCATATTGTATAAAATGTATTTTTAAAAAATCATAAGCTATATGTGATTTACACTGCCTGTTAATCTAGTCTCTTTGTGAAATAACTGCAGCATATTTGTTAAGACTTGGAAACACCAAATATTTGTGATGTTTGTATAGCACTCTTGTTATAATATGTGATTTCAATTGATAAACATCTTTGTTGTAATCACGTGAGTCCACACAAGAATAAATTTCTGCTATGATGTAAAACCAGCTCTCAGAATTAAGATCCCCTGCAGCTGCTGTATCACCAATAAATGAAAATTAATTGTGGAAAAACAATCTTGAAAGAACTGAGTTTATGATCACTGTGCATTTTGTCAATGAATGAATTCAGAGAGTTTTATGTTTACCAGATATGCTCTCAGCCAGTAACTACAACTGCTGGCTTCAACCATAATATTTCAAATATTTCTATATTATTGATTAACTACCAAAACCTGGAAGCTTGATGCAAAGTGTGTCTTAACAAATGTACAATAAATGACTTTTCCTGCATGCTGCCTGAGATATGTTGTAATTTGAAATGTCTTATCAAAAATTATATATTCCACAATCTAAAATTGAACTGACAATATATCTCATGTGTGTAACTGATCAGAAGCAGTGTCTGCCATACATGTATGTTCTATGTGATGTTTGATCTTGCTAAAATGTAATCCGTGATGTTTTCATTTCCTAAACAAGTTGATTCTGTACAAATCATTGTCTAACTGTTTTCCTAATCATACTGTATTTCCTAACACTGAAATATAAATGTTTGTAAGTTAACTGTTCACATTTTTTCAACTTCTCTGTATCTTTAATGTGACTCCATTACCCAACCTGAACAAAGAAAAATCAAAGCTTTCCTTGACGTGGTCCAGGGACGTCCATTTATTTATTCATTCATTCATTCATTCACCTAATAAGTATTTATTAGGCATCTGTTATGCAAAATATCCTTTACCAAATATGGAGAGCATTCATAAAAATCAGGCAAATGATTCATCTGTAACCCCCCAGGGAAGATATCTGAAATCTCCCTAAACCATTCTGTGATTTTCGTGAGTCTCAAAATCCAAATCCAAAATAAAGACCTAACTTAAAATATTTGACTTTGAGTCTGGTAGAAACACTTAAAAATTCCCTTTGGGAAACCTGCATGTTGTGTCTGTTTTCAAATATTATCCTAAGGTTTTTCTGTTTGATAGTATCAGATCCTCAGGTAGTAGCCTGGAAGTCTGTAAAAGAAGAACATGGTTGATGAGAAGATGGATAAAGGTCCACAAAATACTAGATAGGAAGGATCAGATTTGAAGTGTGTGTTTAAATACACACACACACACACACACACACACACACACACGAGCTAGACTGACATTTCTCACAGTGCACTCTCTCTCCATCTGTTCTTGCTCAAGGAGCTTCTACTGATTTCAAGGTGAGCATGGACCACAGCAGCAGAAATAAGTGGGTTTCAGATTCAATCAGAAGGCAGGTGACCAGCACCTTCAAAACCTGAAACCTTGAGCTCAAAGACAATTGGATAATTAGAAGCATGAAACCTGGTGGTTTAGGCCACTAACTCATTTAAGATAGTGAGGTTCACAAGTGGTCTATGCCTTGACCTTAGTGTGTTAAACTAACAGTTGTAGCTTTTGAAATGTCTCTGAACCTGTAAAATCAACTGAAGCTTGTCATGCTCACAGGTATTCATTCATTCATTCATTCATTCATTCATTCATTCACAATAAGTATTTTCTGAGCATTGAAGGAAAGACTAGTTGTTTGTTTGTTTGTTTGTTTGTTTGTTTGTTTTTGGTGGCACCAGGGATCAAACTCAGGACCTTGTCCTTGCCAGGCAAGCACATTTTTTCACTGAGCTATCTCCCCAGCCTGGGAAGACTAGTCTTGTCCACATAAACTATGAGCTCTTTCTCAAGGCAAAGCAGTATCCATAGGTGCTGGCTCTGGAATCAGGAACTGAATTTGAATTCCAGCTTTCAGTCTACAGAGGTAGTCTTGTAAAATTTTCTTTACCATTCTGAACCTCAGTTTTCTTGTTTATATTTATAATAGGGGTGCTGTAACAATTGAATAAGACAATTTTTATGAACAGTTGGACACAGTGCCCAGTACTTATAAGGCACTCAACGAATATTATTTGGTGTTGTATTCTAGATAGTATTGATTTTTTTTTTTAGAACTGGGGATTGAACTCAGACCCTTGCACTTGCCAGGGAAGCAATTATTCTACTGAGCCATCTCCCTGGCCCCTGTATGGATGTTTCTTATGCCAGGGACAAGCCTCTCTTTGACCGAACTTGCCTCAGATTCCTCTGATCCCTCCTAGCCCCACTAGGCCTTGACTTGGGTTTCTGTCCCTGATGAGCTTGGCATAACATTAGCAAAAGTCCTGATTGGTCCATAACAAAAATTTCCCCTGCTTTAACATCTGATCAAATTCTGCATCTCCACCCTCAAGATCTTACCATCCCAGTCTGCCTTCAGCATGAATACTGTTGAGTTGTTCTAGCAGAAGTCTATCTAGACTGGATGTTTCCTCTTACTAATTTTCCATCCTCTACCTTTTGATCTTTCTATAAATCCCACTTGTCATTTCTTTATTTGAAGTTGAGCTCAGTCTATTTTCTCTATTCCACAATCTCATTTCATGAGCCTCCTTCTTAAATAAAATGTTCCCTACTCTTTAAAAAAGCTTTGATAAATTCTCCTTAGTCACCAGCAACACTTTCCATGATGAAAGACCAAAAGATCAAATGAAGTGAATTCTAGCTCCTTTCCTTTTACTACCTTTAACAAAAATTATGGAGTGCCTAGTGATAACTAGGCGATGTAGTAAGCACTTCAATTGGATTATATCCCTGATCCACACAAAAATCTAAAAAGAGTGTAATTTCCACTCTTTTTAACACCAGAGAATGAGAAGCACAGAGAAATTAAATACTTGCTAAAAATGATACAGCTAAATGGCAGAATCCAAATTTGAATTCAAATCTATTTGACTTCAGAGTTCAAGCTCAGGATCAGCATGTTGTTTTGCCTGTTGAAGTCACACTTGTAAGTAACACCTGTTTTCCTCAAACTCCAAGAGTGATATAAAATGTCACAAAATGATAAAATGATAGAAAACATCTTCCAACCTATAAAGCCATATGCAATTACCCTATTTACAGCTAGCCAGTCAAACATTTTATCCAAATTTGATGCAAAACTCTATAGTAAAAATTCATTCCATATCATCATTGGCATAGATTTTTACAGTTTGTGGTAACTGTGTATGTAGAACATCATAGCAGTGACCAGACTTTATTAAATATTACCAGCTGCAAGGAAAGCACACTAAATAAGTGTTTTATTCTTCATCAAAGTCACCTTGGGAACAGCACAGTCACCTTCAATATTTTCAGATAACCATGGAGAAAAGATGTATTCATTCCTCACTGTTTGAACCTAGTTTATATGACTGAGGGAAAAAATAAATCCAACTTCACTCACAAATTTACAATGTAACTTTTCTTTTGAAAAAGCAAGTTACAAGATTATCCAGAAGGACAGCAATAATGAAAAGGACATTAACTATAGTAGGTAAATTCATGAATGTGAACAATTATAAGTCCAAATAGTCTCGAGTACAGTAGAATTTATTTTTTATTATAAGTGAATGTCTTATTCTAAGGTTTCCTGTGACTGAGATGTACTGCAGCACTATTTCCCTGACCTGTGAATAGCTGAGCACCTCCAGTTGTGCCTAGTTTCTGTGCTTATGAGCTACAGAGAAAGAAAACATAATAGAACACAGAAATTTACCAGCGACCTCTTAATCTTTTGATTTAGCCCAGTTATTGATCATATTTAAATGCATGGTCCTAGGACACTGCCATTGTACATGGTCATACATGTATGACAATAAATAGATCTTTCTAGAATTTAGTCACTCAGGGGCAGATAAAATTTCATGCTATTTCAAGGGTAGCCAGTTTGACACTCACAAACAGCCATTGTTTTGCCCCTTAGCCAGATCTCTTTTAGGTGCCTGTGTCTCCATATCTCACATGCTGACTGAAAACAAAACACATTGGAGTATTTGCAGAAATCTGTAGCATGTGAAGATAATCTTCTACAGCCCCAGATATATATCATCTATCTGAACACAACATTGCCTTTATTATCAAATATCTGATATTGTAGGGAAGTTTTTTTTTTTGTTTTGTTTTGTTTTTTTTTTTTTTTTTTTTTTTTGGTAGGGAAGTTTTTATTGTCTCCTAGCAATGAAAAAATATGAAATAGGGTATGGAGAAAAGAAAAGATGCTTTCTGTATTGTTTTCCTACTACATGTCTCTAAAAACAAAGTAAAGGTAATAAGAGCAGATCAACATAAACTAGAAAAATACAACAAAAGGTCAAGACTTCACCCAACAGCTGTGCTGTCTGACAGCTATGAAACTTTTGGACAAAAAATGTTAACAACCTTCTTTGGTTACCATGAGAACTAGAGGACAAACAACCAAGCAAGTTTCCTAGAGGGAGAAAAGCATGTGGCCATCTGTTTAAAAACTCTAGCCAACAAATTCCAAGCATATGTGACTCCCAGCCCCAAAGAAGCCAAGACTCAAATATTAAAAAGTATTCTTATTAATTAATCTGATAGCACTCGTGCTCAGGGACAGTGTGATAAGAAATGAGGCCAAAACCTTCCTTCCTGCTGACTGCAGTGAATCTCTATTTTCATGATCGCATCCACCATGAGACTTACTTGTAGGCAGCTAATCTAGATAGAAATATTATAGTCAGACAGGACCAGGCTCTCAAGGAGATGATATGGAAGACAAGGTGACCTTGTAACTTTGGAAGAGATAGACAGTCCTGTTGTGGGACAGACCTCAAGACCAAAGAGTAAAGAAATGCAGCCTCATACTTCTCTAGGGATGGGTTTCAGGGATTTATATTCTAAATAGACATCAATCACCTGGAAAAAAGCCAGAAATAGTCATTGACTCATCCTCCAACTGGAAGAGCCCTTGTTCAGCATTCATGCCTGCTTACTACATGACTCCCTTCCCCATTTGATCCCTATTTAATCAATTTTACACAAGCAATTATACTTGTAACCTTATTGATTGACCATAGCTTTGCCCACCTAAGCAAGTTCCCATGTTCTCGACCTCACCGCATGGTTTTACTCCTTAAAAATCTATGGAAGAGACAACTTCCTGGGCAATCCGCTCAGGTCCCCCTTCTGTTCCTCTCTCAGACAGAAGCTTTCTTTTCCCCCAATAAATATTCTGCTCTTCACCTCCATTTGTTCCTACAACTCTTCAGTTCTGGAGATCACAAATTCATCCCAGGTATCCTTCAGGTCGGGAGTTTCCTTCACCTAGATCATTTCCATCCAGGTTTAGGACGTAAGTTCAACTCTGGAAAAGCACGAATGTGAAAATGGAGGCAAATAGTAACAGCTGCAAAAGGATCTGATTCTGAAGTTGTTTTCTGCCCTCCTCCCTGCAGATGTTATTTGTGTTATATTAGCAGTTTTGTGTCCTATCACTTCACTACTAGTGACATGTTATTTTCTAATTGTCTTATTGAATCTCTAGATTTATTATTATTCCTATTGTGTTTATGTAAAAGACAATATATCCTTCCAGAAAATTATATAATTGTGGGATGAGGCCTCTGGTATTGCCAGAATAGAAGTAATGTTTATATAATGAGTTGTTTTGTTAAAGTCCCACATGTTAAAATATTATAAATAAACCTAACTTTCCCACATGGGAAAAAAGTGTAAAAGAATGGAAAGATTAAGTTCATAACCACCAACGCATATTCCTGATAAATGATCATATCCTGAAATGTATCAAGTTTTTTAAAGCTAAAATACATGTTTTCTAAAATGCATATACATATTTTTACAGGAAAACCAAATACGTAATTGTAAAATGTTTTGCCGAAGTTCACACTCTATCACTGTGTTCTTGACAATGTTTTTATCTAATGAATTATTTTATAGTTCCTTCAATATTTTTATTGCAATAGGTCAGCAGTTTAAAAACCATGTTTATTGTGATCACAAAACTCATTAAGTATTATTTTAGGGAAGTTTTCTTCTTACAGAAATGTTTGAAGAGCTTCTGGGAAAGTTTGAGAGTCATTTAATCATCCAAAGAAAATTGTTGTGTTGTCATCGCTATTCCACTGTAGAGACAATTTAGCAGTTTGTCTATGGTAGGTACCAGAAAGCAAGACATTGTACAAAATTGGGATTCACCTCCTCCAATTGGCAAGATGACATATGGTCACTTACACATTGCATAAGAGCATCTCTTAAGAATAACATGGGTTTAATTGCCAAAATGTCTTCAGCGAAATTCTTTGCATCAAAGACTATGCATAAGAATTTAAGACTAAACTGTCTCTGACCTGAGTAGAGTATCATCATTCTGCAGACTGTCATATGTAGTTTCAAGAAAGTCCAGAAATTACTTTACTGTTATTAGAATTCTTTTGTGGACAGAGATCTGGACCACTCATTGTGGCAAAATCTGCTAGCAATTCAGCATTAATATTGATAACTCTTAATGATATCTCTGTTGAACTATATATATGTCAAAGCAAGAGGCTAGGTGAGAACAATATTAAAAGATTAAGACTTGAGTAAGAAAGGGTGAGTGAGATAGCTCAGCAGACTAAGCACCTCCTTAGGCAAGTGTGGGGACCAGGTTCAGTCCCAGCACCACACGCCACCCCATCCCCAGTTGCACTGAGCCAGCAACCAAGTCCAGGCATGGTGGTATGCACCTGTAATCCCAGTGCTAGGGAGGCTGAAAATAGGAGGATCACTACAAGTCCGAGCTATATAGTGAGACCCTGTACCAAATACATTTAAAAAATTGAGTAAGAAAAGTATCTGTCCCTGCTTAGTAGAGTTTCCTCTTATGTACTGAAAACTGAAAATAAATTTTTAGATCAATGGCATGGTTAAAAAAGGAAAGATTGAAGGAGAATTTTTCTCCCTACAAACACCTGAACTATTAGAAACTATAATATCTAATGTAAAAATGGATATGCAAAATATAAAAATAATCTAAAAAATATGGAAACTGTCTTTATAAATTCTATCTACACATATATAGAAAGATGTTAACAGAAAAAAAATGGACCAGACAACTGAATGCAAATTTACATAAGAATTATTAACTCTGAAATATTAAGTACTTTAAGATACAGAGAACTCCATATTAAAACCACAAGGTAAAAACTAAATACCCAGCAAAATGACTACATTTAAAAACTGGACGGTGTCAACTGTTGGTGAGAACATGAACAATTACAACCAATGCTATGCTGATGCTTTTTAAATTAATTGAAACACTCTCAATCACCTAATAATTTATACGTATCCTACCGCCCAGCAATTTCACTCCTAAATATGTAGCAGAAGAGTGAAAAATGCACCAAAATACACATATATTGACCCAGACTAGGAAAAAACTCAATGTACAGTATAATGGTTTAGTAACTGTAGATATTGGATGGATACAATGTATAAGGAAGATGAACTATAGCTACTCACACTTAGTTAGTAGATTTCACACGTAGATGAGATGGATGAGACTAAATCCAAAAGGAAAAATGAGTGCTAACTGGGAAGAGATATTACAGAAACACTGTACTGTCAGGAATGCTGGGGACAGAAATAGCATGTTGCCAAGAATGCTGATACCTGATAGGTTTTGACAGTGTTGCAGCAGAAAAACAGGCAGAAGGGAAAAGAGAAAGGGGCTGTATTATAAAGGAAAAGGGGCTTCATTATCTTGGAGAACATGAAGAGAATTTGGGAAGACAAGGAATTCTCTGGATTGGAACAAAGGGAGCCTGGGGCTTTTATGACCTTTTGCCAAGGGTAGGGCTTGAGGCGGGTGTTTAGATACACCTGAGGAGCTGACTGGGGCCTTCCCTGGGGTGGCGGGAAAGGTAAAAGGAAATTGCACCCTGGGCTGAGCTGGAGAAGAAGGGGGGAGGTGGTCTCTGGGAAGATGAGCTGTTGTTTTTAAGGGCTTCAGCCATATTGGATGACCACCATAATCACAATTCAGCAATTCATACTAGGGCCATAACCTATCAATACCATTCTATTTGTTGACCTGGTAGGACTTATAGGGGAATGTTCATCTTGTGATTATTTTTTATCATCTTACTTTTTGCCATGTGTGCTATTTCATAATAAAAGAAGGTTTCTCAAAGTCAACACTCAAAAATTAAAAACCTTCTTGTACACAAATAACAAACTCAGTGTGAGAGAAAGTAGGGAAATCACACCATTCACCATCACCTCAAAAAACAAAAATACTTAGGAATCAATCAAAAAAAGTCAAAGATCTGAATATTGAAAACTACAAAACTCTGAAAAAGGAGTTCAAAGAAGATGATAAAAAATGGAAAGATATCCCTTGCTCATGGATAAGAAGAACCAATATAGGGGAAATGGCCATACTCCCAAAGTTGTTATACAGATTAAATATAATCCAAATCAAAATAACATTAGCGTACCTCACAGAAATAGAGAAAACATTACTAAAAGCCATTTGGAACCAAAAGAGACCTACAACAACAAAGGCAACACTGGCCAACAAAGGCAAGGCAAGAGGCATCACAATACCAACCTGAAACTATACTACAAAACTACTGTGATAAAATCAGCATGATACTAGCAAGAAAACAGATCTGAAGATTGGTGAAGAGATTATAAGATGCAGATACAACTACAAACAAACTCAGCCACCTTATCTTTGAAAAAGGGGCAAAACATGTTTTCTGGAAGAAAGGTAGCCTCTTTAACAAATGATGCTTAAAAAAAAAAAAAAAAAAAAAAAAAAAAAAAAAAAAAAAAAACTGGCCAAAAACTAAAACTAGATCCAGGCCTATCCCATCCAGTAAACTAAAGTCAAAATGGATTAAAGATCCAAATATTTAAACAGAAACACTAAATCTCCTGGAAGACAGAATAGATAGAAATCTTGAAGACATAGATGTAGGCAGAGACTTCATGAACAAAACCCAGATCACAGGGGGAATGCTATAAAAAATCAACAACTTCGATATCATCTTATTAAAAGGCTTTTATGCCATGCCAGCCCTGCGCTGAGGCATGCTGAGACAGTGATTGAGACTGGGCGTGGCAGAGTGCTCCTGTAATCCCAGTGCGTGGGATGCTGAAAACAGGAGAATCACTATAAGTTGGATCTACATAGTGGGACCCTGTAGACCCTGTAAACCCTGTCTTAAATACATAAAAAAATTTAAAAATAAAAATAAAAAGCTTTGGCAAAACAAAAGAAATCATCAACTAAGTAGAAAGACAACCCACAGAGTGGGAAAAAATATATATTATCCAGTTATCCTTCAAACAAAGGCCTTGTAGAAAGAACATACAAAGAATTGAAAAAAAATCAGATCTCCCACACTGAAAGAGCCAATCCAAAAATGAACATCTGAGATAAATACACATCTCTCAGATGAAAAAGTACAAATGGCAAAAAAAAATATGAAAAAAAGTATTCAACATTATTGGTCATTCAAAAGACGCAAATTAAAACAACACTGAAATTCCATCTCCTCCCAGAAAGAATGGCTATCATCAAGAATTAACCAACAACCAATGTGTGTAGAACTGTGAGGAAAGACGATTCCATCTCCACTGTTGGTAGGAGTATAGACTATTACAATCACGGTGGAAATCAGTGTAGAAAAGCCTTAAAAATACTACGATTTGCTGCAGATATAGCTAGACAGCACAGTTGCTACCTGGAAAGTGTAAGACCCTGAGTTCAATTTCTGGCATAAAAAAAAAAAAACTAGACTTAAATATAAGATTAGAAGTCCCTTTGGAGCCAAGTATTTCCCTTGTGGGTATCTTCTCAGAAGAAGTAAAAACACCATACTACAGCAATACATAAGCACCCATGTTTGTAGCAGCACAATTTGTAATAGCTGAATCTTGGAAACAACCCAAATGGAATGGATAAAAAGTTGTGGTCTTTTTATACAATGAAGTACTACTCAACCATAAAGAAGAATAAAGTTAAGACATTTATAGGTAAATGGATGCAACTTGACACCATACTTGTAAGTGAAATAAATCAGATCACATGTATAAACATTATACTGTCTTCTTGGTGTGAGGAACTGAAAGAGTAAATAAGGCGCAAAATATAAAATACAGAGTGTAAAATGGGAAGAAATTGCTCAAAAGGACAGAGGAACTAGGGTGGGGGAAATGGGAGAAGAAGGAAGAGAAATGGAAAAAATTACAGATAGTTAGAATAATGGTTTCTCTTCTTTAATTGAAAAGAAATGTTTGTGCTAATATTATTTGGAGAATTTCTTATGACCATATCTTGTACTCTAACTACTTTGAAGGTAACAATATGTAATGTATTAAATATTGTTATTCCCTCATTAAGAAAAAGAAGCTTGGACCAGCCAGAGTATCAGCGGCCAGGATTCAATCCCCGGCATGCTCTGCTGGTCCTGCCATCAGGGCACGTGAGATGGCGATTGACAATGGGCGTGATAGTGTGTGCCTATAATCCTGGCACTAGCAAGGTTGAAAGCAGGAGAATCACTATGACTCTGATCTGTGTGGTGAGACCCTGTAGACCCTGTACCTAAATACATAAAATAAAAAAATAAAAAGGAACATATGAATGCCAAAATATTTGTATAAATTTAAATGAGGCTATGCCATTCATCATTATTAATTTTTTAAATGTTCTGAACTGCAAACTATTCTATATGTTATGTGAATTTAAGAAAAAATATAAAATAAAGTAGTTCAAGTTATATTAAAAGTAAAGCATAATGTGTAGCATAATTTTCCCCGGACAACCGGTAAGCATTCAGCAACTTAATAGTAAAACATAAAAGTGAATGTATTATTAAGCGAAATTCTAAGTGTATGAGATGAATTATAAAACCACAGGTTAGAATTATAACAGAATTGAGAGACTGAAATGATACATTGAAAACAGAGGCCAGAGATAGCCTCAAGTGCATGTGGAATTTTGGTAGCATCCTAACTCCATGAAGGAAAAAAATCAGAATTTAATGGAACTTCTTGGGACAAATATAAATGTATCTAGGGAAGAAATTAAAACTTTATCTGATCACTTACAACAAAGCTTACTTCAGGTGGATAAAGGGCTTAAGTTAAAAAGAAATTAAAGCATGAAAAGAAATTATAAATTATCACAAATATAAGTATTTCCTAAAACAGAAACATCAAATGTTTTGAAGACGTAAATTTATAATCTAAATTACACAAAAAGAAATTTAAATCTACAAGGAAAAGTTATGTAAATTAGGTGAAAATTAAAAACCAAAGACTTCTATGCATTATAAATATGATAGAAAGAGATCTTATAAACCAGTGAAGAAAAGAGCACTAAATTAAGAGAAAAGTAGAAGATAGGAACAAATAATACGAGGAGGGCTTAAATATATTAAAATCTATGAGTGCATACTTTATAAAATAATCTTAATCCTTTCAACTCTGTAGTTCAGTAATGATAATTGTTCAAAATGTTGAAAAGACACCTGGATATATACTAACTCTTAGTGTACAAAATACAAATTGCAAATTTTTACCCAATGAGTTGGCCACGATAAAAAAAAAAATTGGCTGAACACCACAGTGTTAAAGAAGCATTTCTCTTAGTGATAAAGAAGTGTTTCTCTTCTTCATAACTGATACAAGTATGAAGTAGTTTACTACATTTGAATGTCAGTTTGGCAATTTCTTCTAACTTTAAATGCATAGACTTTTAAAAACAATATTTATCCTAGTCAATAATTTTCCTCTGCCAGGATATACTTACATACATACAGACACATTAAAAATGCTTTGGTCATTGTGCTTATGGGACCTAAATATTCATAAATAATCATGTCATGTCCATTCAATGCAAGACTAAGAAATTCCTAAAAGAAAGAATAAGTTTAATTTTCACTTAAAGATCTGGAATAACTTCCAAGGTATATTAAAAGGTACAGAATTTAACATGTCACCATTTGCATGACAAAATATCAGCAAGAAGGATGTACAGAGACATGCTTGGACATATAGAGAGTGCTTCTGGCTCTTTTGGAAAATAACATCTTGGGACTGGAACTGAAGCACAAAGCATCAGGAGAACAAAAGACCAAGATAGTTTTCACTGAAACCTTTTGTGATGTGCAGTGAGCCACAGCTACATCTTACTAAGCCAACAGAAACTACAAAGAATCGCTCAATCAAATAATTATTTTGAGTCTGCTTGAGTTTTGCCATGCAAACATTTTTCTGGATACCACTGTAAGGATTCTTCTTAGCAGCTTGACCACCTCAACTTTGCCAAGCAAAGCAGGTGGAGACAATGTTGCTGCCGTCTGGTGTTGGATGCCAGGCTGTATAATGGTTTGAAAATTCTCAGCATGAGAAGGTCCAAGTAGTCATTTGGCTCTGGTGGAGGAAGCAGTTTTAAACGCTTATGCACTCTATGTCTTTATTCCCTGTTCACACGTAAAATAGGAATTAGGATGACCCTTGTCTAGGTTCACAGGTTTGCATGAGCAAATAAAATCATGCTTCTAGGAATGCTTCATCAACAAATGTTATTATCACGTATGTTCATTTAGGTCCCCGAAAATCACTCTCAAAATCATTAATTTAGTCATATATATTAGTAGTGTGTCTTCTAACAAAGATGTCATTGTAGTATTTGTCATGTTTATGCAAATACAGCCCCAGGTTCTCATGTTGAGTTTCACAGTTGTCACTTCCTGCATTGCATATGTTGAGGACGCTCCCTTCTCACCCCCACTCCCAGGGAGCATTTTGTATAGCCGCTCAGAAAATGAAATCACTTATTCAATGTATTTCTTGTATTCACAACTCATCTGCATCTTGGTTTGCCCAGTGATAGCTATCAACAAATTTCAGACAGGAAATGTGACATTTAATGAATAGCAAAGTGTCCAAAGAAGGCTATGTGAATTTTTTAAAAATGTATTTGGTACAAAGTCTACAGGGCCTAGAGGGTCTCATGACGTAGATCAGACTCATAGTGATCCTCCTGTTTTCAGCCTCCCAAGTGCTGGGATTACAGGTGTGTGCCACCACACCCAGTCGCAATCGCTGTCTCAACGCATCCCAGGGATGGGGCAGGCACAGCCGGCCCGGGATTGAACCTCTGGCTCCTGCGTCTGCCTAAGTAGGCACTTTAATCTGCAGAGCTGGCTGGCTGGCCCTTTTGTGAAATGTTAATATGGGCAGAAATTGACTGCACCAAATGACTTCTTTTCATTTATGGTCTCACTCCATACAATGATCTCTTTCCAAAGCATAGCATCTTCTTCCAGCTTTCACTCATGTTGACCTTCCTTTCAGATGTCAGTGGTCCCTCCTAGACTTCTGCTGGCTCAGAGTAACCATTGTCCACCTGGTGCCAGGGCCTCAGAGAGACCACCCCAGGGTCCTCTTTCTATATTGACTGGTACCTTCCCCCACTCCACCACTGCCTCTGCTCTACCAAGTGTGCAGATGGAAAAGTGGGCTTGAACCGCTTCTGCTCTTCCCTCTCCTGCTAACACAAGTATTTGGGATTTTCCCAAAGGTATCCCTCAAAAGACAAGATGTATCCAATCCTCACCAAATCCTAAAATGGGTACAATAGGCCGGCCAGATATCTCAGTGGATTAAAGCTCCTGCTTAGGCAGACGCAGGGGCCAGGGGTTCGATCCCAGGCCTCAGGTGCTGGCCCCGCCACCAGGGCGCCCGAGATAGTGAATGAAATTGGGTGTGGTGATGCGCGCCTGCTGAAAAGCAGGAAAGATCTGTGTAGTGAAAACCTATTGACTCTGTACTAAATACATTTTTTTAAATGGGCACAATGTATATAACTTCATTTGCAACACTGAAGTATCTTTTAGGTGAGATGTGTTAACCTGAAATGCCCACAGTAACTGCCAGTGCGGATGTGAGTACAGGTCACATGATGGATCTGGTTATGGGCAACTAAGAAACAAGAGACCTATAGAACAAAAAGTGTAGCAGCAGAAAATATAAACATGAGAGATAAAAAGTAAAGCCATATTAATACGCTGAGCTTTAAAAGGCTCAAGTCCACAACTTCTGACATTTCCAGTTCTGCAGATAACCCACTGCTATTATGGACTACTGGATTATTTTGCTGAATTCACACACCAACAATATTTGAATGGCAATGGAAGACCCATCTCTGACAAAACTAAACAAAAAAGGAGATATTAATGAAGTACCATTTAATGATAAAAATATATATAATCTTTATATACAAAATAGGATAGATATACAGCAACTTTTTCTTAGTTCATGAGAAGAAAGATTTGTACTAATAGTGTTTAGACAAGGTATCATGTCTGCATCTTGTACTATAAGTAACTACTACAAAGACAACAAGATGCAATGTATTAGTTATTGTAACTGTCCTACTAACCTGTTTTGAAACTGTCTCATTGCTATTTCCTTTTCAATAAAATCAATTTTTAAATAAAGAAACAAGAGACCTAGTGAAGACATGGTGATTATTCCTGGGGTATAAATTCATAATTCTGAGTGCCAAATGCCACTATTTTAAAAAAGCTCTGTAAAGACATGAGCAACCAGTATAATAGTAAGAAATGAAGCTCTAGCATGCCAGTGCTTTTTGAGTGTTTATCAGTGACTGAGGATAATGACTAGTAAAAGCAAAATCCTACACAGATATGAAAGGAAGCATGCCTCTTTAAACAGATGAAAATGTTCTCTGGAAAGTTATGAGATGATTCAACAGTGGCTTTACTGGTAAAGCATTGTGCTAAGGATGAATATTTTTTGAGTCAATAAAACTCAAATTTGGGGCTGTACAATACTGTGATACTAATTTTCTGAAATACACCACTTTATTATGTCTCCATAACTAATAAACTAAATAGTGAATTTAATATTGATTTGCATCCTGAAAGATTTATGTTTTAATGATCAAATCTCTTGTGTGTGGCCTTGGTGTCTCAGAGCGGGGGAGAAAGGATGGAAGATGCTGTACTGGACGTCACCTGCACCTCACTCTTCCCTGTAGGAAGAGAAAAAGCAGCCCAAGGTAATGACCCTCTGTACAAACTTGCATGGAATAGGAATGGCAGCAGGTGAGCTAGAATCATGTCACTGCTTAGGTCCACGTTGAGGAAAATATGAACCCCTGTCAGTCAGAGAGAGATTCCAGCAACATCCAGAGTCAACAGAAAATAATCTGGGACTAGGAAGAAGTGAAGAAATAATCAAGAGGTTTCTTTGCATAGCAAAAAAGAACAAAGTTCGGGAGATTATTTTGCCTATTACTAAGACAACTATATTCCATTTTTCTACTGTGTATGTATGGAAGGAACACAGTTTGGCTTCCTTTCTTTTAAAGACTAATTCTCCCTTGGCTCTATAAATGATTATCCAGAGTGTGTACCAGGCAGCTGGACTCTCTGCAGCAGGGAGATGTCCTCGTGTGCCCCTATCAGGAGCACAGCTATGAGTCTGTGTGGATCATGGAACCCAAGAGAAGCCAATTGGAATTTTTCTGGAGAAACTTTCCTAGGAGTACAGAATAGGAATAATGAGGACCAAAATTGTGTTTAGCTATTTTGCTTGGTCAAATGGAGGAACCTTAACTTCAGTGAAAGAAAGCAAAGGCAGGGCAGATAGCTCAGAAGATTAAAGGGCCTACAAGCAGAAGCAGGGGCCAGAGGTTCAATTCCGGGCCTGCCATGCCAGCCCTATCCCCAGGGTGTGCTGAGGCGGCAATTGAGACTGGGCATGGTGGTGCACACCTGTAATCCCAGCTCTTGGGAGGCTGTAAACAGGAGGATCACTATGAGTCCGATATAGTAGTGAGACTGTGTAGACCCTTTGGACCCTTCCATGAAATATATATAAAACAAAAAAAGACAAAGTCAATGCTCAGAAAAGAACAGGGTCAAGCAATCGAATGAAGAACATCCTGCTTTGTGTCACTATTGCAGCTGCCTCAAAATAGTCCCTAGACTTCCTGGTCACATGGGCTGCTAAAATTTCTTCATTGCTCAGACCAACCAGCAGTGTTACAAATATGGTAAAAAAGAAAATAGCAATCAACACAGTCATCACACAGAAATGAAAATATACACACACACACACACTTGAAAGTGTACATGTACTGTTTAATTAAAGATTTTTAAAGCATAATTTGCAAATATATTTTCATATGAAATTGTATTGCCAATTCCAACTGTGTAGTTAACCACTGTGTCAGAGTGAGTCATCCCTTCAAAGTCTCTGCTTGTCACTGTATCTGTCAAAGAGTTTGGATTAGATTATTCAGAACCAGCAAATTGAACAGGTGAAGTGGGATGAGCGAATGATTTTAAATTCCAGGTGAAAGGCTGGCAAGATAGCTCAGCAGATTAAAGAGCCTGCTTAGGCAAGTGCAGGGAGCAGGGTTCATTCATTGGTCCCGCGTGCTGTGCCAGCCCCACCCCCAGAGTGGGCTGAGCTGGCCAGGATCCAGGCATCATGGTGCATGCCTGTAATCCCAGTGTTGGGAAGGCTAAAAGCAGGAGGATCACCAAGAGTCCAAGCTGTGTAGTGAGACCCTACAACAACCAAATACACTCAATATTTTAAAAAATAAATAAATTCTGGGTGAAGTTTGGGCAGCACTGAAAACTGCAGTGAATGGCTAAGCCAGAAAAATCTTCACAACCCCACTATTCTATTTATTTACCCACTCCCCCTTATGTCATCATTTGAAATATTGAGATAGGCCTTCAAACAAAATGAACTTTATTTTATTTCCATTTTTTCTGCCCTTTCCTAAAAATAAGCTTTCTTTTCCCTTATTATATAAAATTGGCCTTGTTACATATAGAACATCATTGAAGATTTGGCCTCAAAAGAGTAGAAATTTTGAAAGCTCATTATTCCTCACACTTTCCCAGACATAGGTTCTTGCTCTTTTTTTTCAAAGAGTACAAATTTAAAAAAAAAAAAAAAAAAGCATTAGAAATGATATAAAATGTCAATGAACAAAGTAATAGGAAGTCAACAATGGCTGCTGTGTTCTTGCATGAAGTTATCTTCAAATGAATTGTTCAGGTTACCAGATACAAATGGGCAAAATTGGTTACAACAAAATAAAACACAACAACAAAAAAGAGTTACAAGAAATTAAAAAGAAAAAATTTAAACGGGCTGCTTGTCATGACATGCCAGTTGCTGCTATGCTGTCTCTCAGGTAGATGGTTGTTCAAAAAGAAGGGGGTGGTGAATGAAAGCAAGAGACAGGAAAAGGAACTTTGTGGGACTGTCCTACTTCAAGGTTGTATATGGTTAGATTTTTGGACTTATGTGTAAACATAAGAAGTATATAATTCTTTATGCCTATTTTTAAAATATATTCTAATTTTTAAATGTTTTTATCATATTCTTTAGGGACTTAAAGTTCAACATATCAATACTTGATGAAAAATACCTGCTCCATGTTATGCCTAAGATGTTTGATATTCAGACAGATAGTGAGGTTAAGCTTAACAGCCTAAGTTGTATGGTAATAACGATAAGCTTGTCTTCTGGAGGGTTAACAACCTAAGTTTGCAGAACAAAATTAGAGAAAAAGGAGGGCTGCAAGGAAAGCCAACATTTTGGCCCTAGCCTTCCAAGGTCAACTAAGACTCAGGACATATGAGAAGTTGTACTGTAATGTCGCGTAACTCATTAGTGTCCCAAATTTTCTGATCAAGGAGATTATGGGGCCAAAGAGGAAAGTGATGGATGATGTAGAGTGTGCCTAAGGAGAGTCACATGGAGAAAAAACATTCTCTCAGGCTTTCACAGAGAGCACATTGGCCAAGCAATGGCCGGGAATCATCCACATGGCTGACACTGACAAAGGTTCCACAATCTGAGGTACAGGATCTCAGGATAAATCCTGAGGGCATTTCACTGACCTTATCAGATCCAAAAGCTACAACTCTTGTTGCACAGGTCCTGCTTTAATGTGGTCTTAACCATCCAGCAGAAAAGTATAAAAATGAAATATAAGAAGCAAAGCCATGGTGTTATGTTGAGTATAGGGAACTCAGGTCAACAATTTCTGACATTGCCAGTCAAGAGGAAGACCCAATACTATTATGGGGCTGCTGGACTCTTTTAGAATATTTTGCTGAGTTTACACACCTATAATATTCAAATAACGGAACTTAATAAAAGGGGGGATACAGATGAATGTCCATTTTGTATCGTGTATTCAAGGTGGTTAGGATAGATATATAGTTACATTCTCTTAATGAATAGAGGGATTTGTTCTAATGATGTTTGTAAATAGGATATCATGTCTGCATCTTGTACAGCAATTAACCACTAGGAAGAATGTATGCAATGTGTTAATTATTGAAACTGTCCTACCAATTTGATTTGAAACTGTCTCGTTGCTATTTTTTTCTCAATAAAATTATGGAAAGAAAAAGAAAAAAATAAGAGTAAAAAGAAAAAACATTTAAGCATTAACTGCCCCTTTCAAAAGACCAGCAGAGATGGGCAGTTTGTCTTAAGACTCTGTCATTAATCTGAACATAATTAACAGTACCTCACCAGCCCAGGCAATCCCTTCTCACCACTCGCCTCATAACAATGTGCACCTCAGTTTCTTTCCGAACATCTCCAGACTTATTGTTCTTTCCTTTCACCAAGTGAGTGGAGGGAGAGAGGAGGCACATCTTCATTCACCCTGGGAATTCTAGAAACTCGAGAAGGAATCTTCTCCAAGAAGGATCAAAGATCTCCCCGTGGAGAACTGAGTAGACTCACTTAGCTGGCTTGTGGCATTTGCTCTTTCTTACAGTAAATTCCTCTAGAGATGTGATTTCTAACAGCTTTTTCTGGAATTTGTGGATGAGGTAATGGACAACATACAGCCTGGGGAAAGGGACTCCTGACAAGGAACCAGAGCCTGAAGACAGATGAAGGCTCCTAGCCCTCTGTCTGCAAGGCATGGTTTTACTTTGTCACATGCCATGTTTTCCAACACACTGGCTTCATTTGCATTAAACTTTAATATTCCTTGCTCTTTAACAATAATTGGCCTTTACCCTTAACCTAGTGGTGTTGAGACATGACTTCTTAGCACCAGAACCTTGCTTACCCATGCAGGAGCAGGGCAGGATAGGAGCGGGTCAGGAGGGGGCACACTCACTGCGCTGCAGTACACCTGGCCTCTCAGTCAGCACCAGCCCCCAAATGTGACCATGTTGTATCTGCATATACAAAATAGTTAGGATAGATATACTACTACTTTCTCTTAATTCAATGAGAAGAAAGATTTGTACTAATAGTGTTTGGACAGGATATCATGTCTGCATCTTATACTATGAATAACCAGTACGAAGACAACAATATGCAATGTGTTAATTATTGAAACTGTCCTACTAATTGGTTTTGAAACTGTCTCATTGCTATTTGTTCCTCAATAAAATAAATAAATAAATAAATAAATAAAAGAATTACTGTGAAGACAACAATGTGGAATGTATTAATTATTGTACTGTCCTACTAAGCTATTTTGAAACTGTCTTATTGCTATTTGTTGCTCAATAAAATTAATAAAAATAATGAAATAAATAAACAAATGTGAGCTGAGCAATACTTCTGACCAGTAAGTGGCTCCCATTTCGGGACAATGACAAAGGAACCAATATTTTGAAGACTTTTAGGTACCCAGGCAATTTGTTCAGCATCTATCAATATTATGTTATCTAATTAACATAACCATCGAGTCTGTGAAGAGTGTCTTCTTTAAAAGACTGCCTCAGAGAAGTTCCTTTCTTCTTGAATATTACCCTGTAGCAAGGTAAGTGGGAGAGCTCAACAGGAAGCCCTGGCCCAAAGAGAGCAGGTTGGGGCAGAACCTTTAATGCAGAGAAATTCCTAGCAGAGAAAGAGAACAGAGATTAAGATTGCTAATTTCTCAGAGTCTGACATAGGAGACAAATTACAGCTTGTTCTTGAATATGGATAGGATACGCCACGGTTGAGGTAGAAGAGTAGCAAGTGATTTGGTAGCCCAATTTGCACTGATGAGCAATGGTCAATTCTTCTATCTTGTAATGTATGTGGCTGGATCAGAATATGGCACAGCAGCGTGCCATCCGATGGGAATGTGATTCATAAAACATGATGGTGTCCTCCTCCTCCACCTCACTGCTTCTGCACTGTGAAACTCCCAGCTCTTCCCCGAAGTCAAAAGGACCATGATGGGCACCCATTTTGAATTAAGTCAGGACATTGAAGCGCTCATGGGAGCACAATTAAAGATTCTCTCCAAAGGGGACTTCCAGAACAGTTTCAGAGTGGTAAGAACAAGGGAATCAGTGTGCTTGAAGTGAGCGGAGATGTGAAGAGGATTAAAGGCAAAGTATCTTTTGATATTTTTTAGTTAGCACACGTTTACAGTACAGTGTTTGCATTTCTTGTGGGGAATTAGTATCTGTCCATAACATTTCTGAAAGCCTCCTTTTCATCCTTTGTTGTCCCAGCACCTCCCTTTCTTTACCCTCCCTCTCCCCCTCACCCACCTCTTGGTCCTTTGTCTTTTGTACAAGTTGGCAGGGCGCAGTGCTTCCATTCCTGTGTGGAGTTGGCCCATGGACATAACACTTCTTAATTCATTTTCCTACTTCTTTCTTTCACCTTCCTGCACTCTCCCTCCATCCCTTGACTCCCTTCTCCTTTGAGAATGATCTACCTCCCTACTCCCTATTATCGATTTTATTTTCCTCTTCATTTATACTTGAGGTCTCTCATATCTATGTGATTTTTAAGCTTATTTGTCTGTTTTATTTCATATAACATCATGGTCTCAAGGTGCATCCATTTTCCAACACTTGAATTTTATTGTAATTTTTTTTAATTTAAACATTTCACTGTATTTTTTAATCTCACCTCAAAAAATTACAGGGCCATCATTAAGTCTCCCCATTTCTTCTGATAGACTGAAGAACAGAGATATTTTCTGCACTGAACAGCTCTTCCAGAGGAAGGAAAGCGGTCATCACTGAGAAAAGGAAGGAGATAGTAGAAATTTCCATTATTTATTGTCCAAATATAGTCTTGGCCATGCTAGCTCTGTAGGGTGGGCGGCTACCTCAGAATGCCAGCCAGGGTTGTAGACAGGATTTTTCAAATTCCTGCTTTCATCCTCTCAAATCCCAGCCCTGGCCACATGCATGTGTAAGTGTATACGCACATGTACACAACACACTAACACAAAGGCTTAGTATTGGCCTTTAGAAGTCACAGGATACCATATAGACCTTGCTTTGTGTGCTAACATGGCTCCATAGCTAGGAAAAAGGCCTGATATTTAACAATAGGAGGTCATCAAGCAGAAGACAAAGTAGAGTTTCCTGCCCTCATGTGCCCAGGATGACATCAGTGGTCTTAATCACCCACTGTTTTCCTGTCCACTCTTTGTATCCAGCAGGACTGTAATGGCTGTAGCTATCTGTGCTCATCAGCTTTCTACCATAACAACTTAAAAAATAAAGAGAAAAGGTTTGTTTGGGTTCAGGTTTGGGAGGCTGTGGTCCGTGCTGAGCTGGGTCTGCGGCTTTCCTGCAATGAGGCAGCACATAGCGCTGGGAGTAGTCATGGAACAAAGCTGCTTGCCTCATGGCTGGGACATGAGAAAGAGCAGAGAAAGGAGCTTTGTCCCTTGTGTCCCATTCAAGGACACAGACCCAGTGACCAACCAAGTTCCCACTCAGCTCCAACTCTTACAGGTTCCTCTATCTTCCAGGAGTGCCATAGACTTAGGACAAAGCCTGACACATGGGCCTTTGGGGGACATTGTCCAACCCATACAATGAACCCTACACAGTTCTTGCTGTCTGGAGTGAGATTGTGTCTCATCACTGCCTTTTACCTTATTTACCAGAGATTCCTGAAAAATTGTGTTACCCACTGTAAAATTGATCTGAAGTTAGTTTCAATATAAGGAAGAAAAACAGATAATCAAGTCTAGGAGGGGGAAAATGAGCTAATTAATAAAGTCAGAAGAAAGACATGACAGATCTCTAGAAAAGAAGAAGAAATAAGGAGAGAAAAAGGATTCACGGGTCAGCTAAACTGCAACAGCGAGAATAACGAAGATGCCTAGTGGTCAAACCCAGGAGAGTTAAGACCCAGCTAAAGCTGCACTTACGCACACAGACCAAGCAACTGTACATTCACTTTGTGCTAGTGGGATTCAAATGAGGAAAACTTCACTCAGACAACAGAGATGGTACCAAGGGAGTGGGGCAGGTCACACCCTGTTTGCTTATCTTGGAGTGCATTCCAAGGAAACCACCCTTGGACCAAGTTTATGTAAAGGAGTTAACTCACTCTCCAGAAGACAGAGGCAGGCCTTCTATACTAAAGATGAGTTGCTGCTGCTCTTTTTTGTAGAAGCCATAAGAGTAACAATCCAAGTTTCTATAACTTGCCCAGTTTAGTACATTGGGGTACTGCCCAGAGGCCAGAAGCCAGCACTGAAGGAGGGTTCCTTCTTACAATGCCTTTGTGTCATCCCCCTGTCTTGCCCAGCCCTTTTCTTTCCCATATGAGAACCAGCCCTTGCAGAACAGGGTTTCATACAGACAGACACATCAGCAGCTGATGATCACATGACCCTGGGCAGCTTCTAGGCCAGTGAGCCTTCTGCAAATGATTGTCAGCAAAGAGACTCGTTGGGCTTGGCTGGATCAGTGATACTTCAGCAGCCTGAGCTTTTGTACTGGCTGGTGCAGGTCTGGAGCTAAGAGCTGTGTCAGCAGCTGGGCCTTTAGCTGTGAGCTAAGGATCATAATAGCCCTATTGTACACAACAAGGTACAAGCCAGATCTCAACAGCTGAGATAATTGTGCGAGCTGTGGCCGATGCTGGCTTTAAGTGGTTATCACCAAATTAGTATAAAAGACAAGCTCAGTGATTTTACATGTACATCTCACATTTTAGACACCTTCTCTTGATGATCATAATAACTCTCATATTATCTTTTTTAATATTGTCTTTTTAAAGATCAGGAGCCTCCAATTCTTTCTCACAGAATTTGAGTAATGGAAGTCACATAGCCTGGAAGTCATGTAGCTTCCAAGTCGCAGAGTCAAACTCAGGATTCCAGGGTCAGATGTTATTGCCTTGTTCTATTTCCTAGTAAAAACAGCTCCATACTCACCTCTATGCACATGACTCCAAAAGTCAGTGGTGAATGTTAGCTCCACCTCACAGGTTGAAAACTAGCTGAGGACTGAATGGGGTGACAGTGATGCAGGAGGAGCAGCAGAGAAAAAAATGGATGGTGGAAGGAGAAGGGAGAGAATGGCTCTGTTAGTGTTCATGAACTCTACACATGGCTTTCATGTCACTGTCAGGCAATAAGAAATCACCACCTTCCTCAGCTAGGCCTGGAATTTCAGAGGCAGCATAATCATGCTGCCCTCAAGTGATTAAATGGCTCAGTACCAGATGACTATTGTCACAGGGGCTCAGACTTTGCACAATGTGCTCATGGAATGCTGTACAAGTAGAAGTATCAAGGAAGCTTGGACTATTAAAAAGGGGTTCATCAAGAGAGCTGATTTACTCCACACAATAGGCCAAGTGAAGGCTGTGGAAGCCAGTCTCTATGCCCAAGATAGGAGTGTCCAGTGGAAATAATCCTGGTAAGTACAGCAATGTCACCCTTGCAGCAATCCACTCTAAAACTTGGCTGATTGTCCATGTCATTTGTTTTCTAGAAACTCTCCAGAGAAGCATCTACATTTAACTCACCTGTAAGTGCATCACAGTATTCTTTGAAAATCCATTGTGAAGCAGGGCAGACCAGGACATACCAATAACCCCAGCATTTCAGGAGGATGAAGTAGGAAGACCCTAAATTCAATTCCAACAGGCAGAACAACTTAGAACCTTAACAAGACCCTGTCTCAATAAATAAATAAATAAATAAATAAATAAATAAATAAATAAATAAATAAATAAGGCTGGGATATATCTCTATGTGAAGGCCCTGACTTTAATCTCCAATACTGGAAAAACACAAAAACTATTTTTAAAAAAGCCTCACATGGATTAAAAGTGGGGTGGAGGATGTGGAAAGAGCTGATTTAAGTAAACATCAGTCATCAGTTTAGACACTTTATGCTGGTCTGTTCCTTTTAGAGTTCACATGAGGTAGTATCTCATGAATTGAGTAATTATTCTTTCCTACATATGCAAAAACTGAGATTTGGGGAGTGAAACACTTCCCATCCCTGGTCCTTTGTGTAGTGGGCAATAGGTGTGCTGTCTATCGTAGGCAAAAGGAACAGGTCCCTGCAGTGGGCTGATCCAGAATGCATAGTAACCAATGTGGCAGGAGGGGGCACAGAAAAGTCACCTAAAGCTGCAAAGGCCCACTCATTTGGGAGCAGTCAAATGTCAGCTGGAGGAGAGAGCCCTCTGAGAAGCATGAATCATCTTGTCCTTGATGCTGAGCCGCACCCACAAAGGACTATACTCTGTTCCTGCTTTCTCTCATCTTGATTCTGTTCTGTCTTCTATGGGCACTGTTTTGGGCTAAATGTGCCTCCCCACAATGATATTTGTTAGTTCAAATACCCAGTATTTCCATAGATGAACTTATTTAGAAATACAATCATCAGAGAATTAATCAAAGTGGAGTTAGATCATTCGAGTGGGGCCTAATCCAGTCCGACTGGTGGCTCTACAAAAAGGGGAAGCCTGAACACAGAGAGGCACACATAGAGGGAAAAGGATGTGAAGACATGTTTAGCGCCATCTGAAAATGGAGGACTGAAGAATGCATCTGGAAATGAAGGACTGCAGAAGGTTCCAGAAGCTAGGGGAGAGGCAGGAAATAATTCCATCCCTGAAGGCTGCATAGAGAGCGTGGACAGGCTGACATCCTGACTGCAGACTCCTTGTCTCCAAAACTGTGAGACAATAGCACTTTGTTGTTTAAGAAACCCTGTTTGCAGTACTTCATTATAATTGGACAATAATACAGCTCTCATGTAGAAGGTCCCATTCCCCACCTAGATAGCTGGGATCACATGCAAGCTTTCTTCTTTCCCATGAAGAATCCACGAAGAGTCCAGCTCTTTAAACTTGACTGATATTAAAGCATTTCCTGCTCCTCACATATATTTCTCATGTCTCTTCCCAGACTCTCGAATCTAACATTTTACATTTCAAAGCCTATTTGCTGCCAATAGAGCCTGATCTAAAAATGCTCTGGCAGTGGCATAGCTGGAGTTTCTGTCACTCAGGCAGTTCTTCAATGTGTCACCTGCCAACACATCTGAATATGTTAACCTATTTAAATAGAAAATTAAAGTGATGTCTAGAAAAGAATAGATTTTTTTTACAATTACTTCTTTATTAAATATAAAACATAGTAATCTATACATTCCTTGTAATTG
>NW_004524596.1:8960080-8962701 GCF_000260255.1 Octodon degus | reverse complement strand
ATATATAGTTTAATATAATTATATTCTGAAATTTCCACAGTATCTTACAGCTAGTAAAAACATATTGATGGGTACCAGAACTAGTGCATAAATTCTGTCTGTACTGCAGCCCATTTCACCCATCAGCACAGCAATCAGACACAGCATCTGTAGCCACGAGATTGCTCACACATGGATGGTACAAGTGATTAAAGATGCACACAGAAAACCTTAACTTAACATCATATATTGTTCAGAAGAATCATGAAATATTATAATTCATTATGTACAGTTAATTATGAGAATTATTAACCGATGTCAGTAAATGAAAATACTAATACAGAGTAATCATATATACATTTTAAAAGAAATCTTCATAAAATATTTCATATGTTACAAATAGCCCACTCAGTAGAAAATAAAATAACATTTTAAGAGCAAAACTAAACTGCCAACATAACATTCATAATTCCATGTACTCAAATCTTCACCATGATAAAAGACTCACCATGAGTCTGTCGCTACAGTGTAATTTTCCTTTTGGCTAATAATGCTGTCCTTAAAAGCAGCCCCCACCTGGCTACACCACTGTGCTCTGGTTGATTCAATTTTCTTAGTAAAGTGTGCTGTTTGTGATGGTACAGTTTCAACTCGGAGTCATCCAGAAAGTGGTCCTTGAATCTGAATGTGTATCAGAATCACTTAGAGTAGATCGCTTTGTGCTAGCCCAGAAGTTGCTGATACTCAAACTCGATGGGGTGAGCTAAGGGGCAATGCAGGAGGCCAACATTAGAAAGGTTAAAAGGAAAGAAGATGTAGGCTGCAGAGCTTGAAATGGCCTGGGAGAGCCAGTGCACACTTACTATGTTCACCTTCCAATCTGAAGGTAGTGGGACAGTGGTTGAGACAAATGATTTCTATCTGGGCACTTAAAATACAAAAGAAACTATTTCTGCATCATCGTATCTTAGATGTCCCTCAGAGGAAAGTGGAGCAATTGTCCCACCCACCTGCCTACCAAGATTTTGTAGTTCAAGAGTCTTGAAGAGTAGATCTCAGTAGAGATCTCAGTCTTCCAGAAAAATTGAATGGCACATCCCCTTTCCTGACCATCACAGTTACACTTTATAGTCATGGTTTCCTCAGGACAGGGACAAAGCCATACATTTATTCGCACAAGATGGGCAAGGCAATGCTCCTAAGAAACATCATCAGGTTTTTGAAACTAGCAGTTAATTGGTAGGACTCTCACCCTGACTAACTATACAAGCTGATACCTGTGAACCAAGCAACTGCATTGAAGATAGCAATATGTAATAGAAAGGTCAAGCTTGAAATGCCTGTCATTCTGGTCTTCTAAATACATACTTCTTGTCATGACATCCCAATTATTACCATACTGTCTCTCAAGTAGAAGGGTTTTTTTAATGAGTAATAAATGAAAAAAAGACACAAGAAAAAGAAAAAGAAATGTCACAGGGCTATCCTGCTACAATACTGTATGTGGTTAGATTTTTAAATTTCTGTGTAAAACTATGTAATTGTTTATTCATACTCTTTAAATATTTTTCATTTTTTAAATTTTTATCTCCATATTCTGTAGGGACTTAATGTTTAACATATCAATTATGGAAAATACCTGTTCCATGTTATGCCTAAGATGTTTGATATTCAGACAGATAGTGAAGTTAAACCCAACTGCATATGTTGTAGGGTAATAATAAGCTTCTCTTCTGGAGGGCTAACAACCTAAGTTTGCAGACCAAAAATTAGAGAAATAGAAGGGCTGCAAGTTCAGCCAACATTTTGGCTCTAGCCTTTCAAGGTCAGTGAAGACTCAGGACACAGGAGAACCTATACTGTTACGTCATGTAACTCAGTTGTGTCCCAAATTTTCTGCTCAATGAGATTATGGGGCCACAGAGCAATGTGACCAATGACATAGAGTATGTGTAAGGAGAGTCACATGGAGAGAAAACATTCTCTCAGGCTTTCACAGAGAGCAAATTGGTCAAGCAATGGCCATGACTCATCCACATGGCTGACACTGACAGGGGATCTACAAAGTGTGGTACAGGGTTACAGGATAAATCCTGAGGGTACTTGACTGGGCTTATCAGATACAAAAGTTATATTTCTTGTTATATAAGTCTTACTTTACCTTGGTCTTAACCATCCAGCAGAAAAATATAAAAATGAGGTACATAAAGTAAAGTCATACTAATATGCTGAGCTGTGAAAGGCTCAAGTCAACAACTTCTGTGGATAACCCACTACTATTGTGGACTGCTGGACTGTGTTGGATTGTTTTGCTTAATTCATGCACCTATAGTATTTAGATGCCAATGGAATACCAATTTCTGACAGGACTAAACAAAAAAAGGGGATACAAAGGAAGGACTATTTGTATCTGTAAATGCAGAATAGTTAGGATAGATATACAGCTACTTTCACTTAATTCAGTGAGAAGAAAGATTTGCACAAATAGTGTTTGGACAGGATATCCTGTCTGCATCTTGTACTATAGATAACCACTAAGAAGATAACAATGTACAATGTATTAATTATTGAAACTGTCCTATTAATCAGTTTTGAAACCATCTCATTGCTATTTGTTTCTCAATAAAATAAAATTTTAAATA
>NW_004524596.1:8956193-8959980 GCF_000260255.1 Octodon degus | reverse complement strand
AGAGAGAGAGAGAGAGAGAGAGAGAGCCAAGCACCTTGAAAAGATACTAAGTCAACAAGTAATAAGGATGGCAGTTTCAAGTGTTGCAGTTAATTGGTCAATGTTTCTTCAAACAAGAATACTACTAATAATTTCTCCTAGGTGGTTATGAGACTATAGTAAACTAATCCAATTGCTGGCATGTAATAAAGAACAAGTAAAGTTATTATTGTAAGTTTCATCCAATCTCAGATAAACAGCAAACAATAAAGGAAGAGTTATTGAAATTCAGTCATTATTTTTGGCACTATGAATGGGAGCAATTTTGCAAAATGACAAGGCATACAAGGGACCTATAGAAGAAAAACAGCAAAAGGAGATAAATGAAAGAAAAATAAGAAACATAGGTATGCTAAAGCTTAGATACTTCTGTCGCCATGTTGCCTCTGGCTGGGAGAAGGGGCACCTATGCTGTGATTTAGACAAAATGATCCCGTATTTTTTGTATATGCTACTTTGTTTTTGCAATTGAAGATCAAACTCAATGCAACAGAAAGAATTCTTAGATCTCTTTCTTTCCAATAACATTTTGATGATGAGTTAAGTGTAAATGAATATGAAGTAGATGGATTAAGCTGCCACTCAATGCAAGGAGGTCGAGAAGCAAATGGAAAAGGCAGTCAAATGCATGCTGATTTTACTGAAGCTCAGCCACTTAGGTATTTGGGAGGTGGGACGCACTGACAGAGCATCAGTGTCTCTCCTGACCCCTGTGCCTAGGGCACTCCCAAAATCTGCTTCTTCCACCTGACTTCGTATGCTTTCACCAGAAACCACAGGGATGAACACCAAAGCTTTCATGTTCATCAAGATCACTAACTCCCATCATAGGATACTTTTAATAGGGAAACTATTTAAAAATCTAGCCTCAAATTTTCTGCGCATGAAACTGTCCTTAAAAGCTGACTTATATTTTGTACCCCCAAAAGCACAGCATGGAGAGATCAGGATTAAAGAAATGCGGGGTTAAGGTAATCCATAATCCTTGTGTTCCTATAATTGGTGGGTAGGTAGGACCAACTGCCGTGGGTGCTGATGGAAAGAATGGATGTGTAGAGTGGCCTAACATAGACAAGAGCAGACACCAAGATAGAAGTAGGCCTTCAAGGATACCATGAGTTAGAAAGAGCAAACAAAACACATAAACATCAGGGCCACAGGAAAAACATGGCTCCACTTTGGTGACCCTAGAGGGACTGGTGTTTTGGGAGCAAAGTCGAATCTTGAGTATTTGATTTCTTAATTCATTTTTAGTTTTCTAGTCATTCTGGGCCCTAATCAATTTACCTGTGGGGGGATAGACTAGATTAGTTTCTGTTATGGTTTGTGTCTAGGTGTCCCCCCAAAACTTCATGCAGTCATGGGGCAGCTTCTACAGTTTGTGGTTGATTATTGTGGGTGCGGATGCTGCACCTGCCCTAGGGGAGGTAATTTCCGTTACAACTTAAGGAGAAGAGAGGCTAGCCAGCTGCCTGAGCTACTCTCATTCCTTTTCCTCTCTTCTCTTTGCTGCTGCCGTGAAAGGCTGCTCTCTGCCACGTGCCAGCCTGCCTTGGAAGACGGGAACCAGCTGAGTAGGGACTGAAACCTCCACTGTCTGTGCACTAAGTAAACCTTCCTTTCCTTCATTTTGAGTGTCGGATATTTGTCCCAGCAACGAGACAAGAGTAACTGAGACAGTTCCCCAGCAGCTGCACCTATTACTTTTGACTGGAACAGACATGTTTGCAATATTCCATGTTACAAGAACCCCAAAATAAGGAAGTTGTAACACTCAGACCAAAAATTAATGAAACTGAGACTAAAAAATCAGTACCAAAAAAAAAAATCAATGAATTTAAAGCTACTTCGCAAGAAAAAAAGACCATTAACTGATTATATTCAAAAAGTAAAAGAGTCAAATAATGTAATTAGACATGAAAAAGGCAAAATTACAATGCACATCACCATAATCAAGGAACTGGTAACAAATTTAAAAACCAGTAATTAAATAAATTGGAGAATTCAGAAGAAATAGATTCCTAGATACATGTGAAATGCCAAAACAAAACCAAGAAGATATAAATATCCTTAATAATCTATTAACAGGCAATAAAATTGAAGCAGTAATGACAAAATTACCTAACAACTAAAAAAAAATAAATAAAAGCTCAGGATCTTATGGATTCACTGATGAATTGTATAAGAATGTTGGAGAAGATCTAATGTCAATTCTCTTCAAACTTTTAAATAAAATACAAAGGGTAAGTATAATTGCAAGGTCATTCCTGGAAGTTAACAATACCCTGATTCCTAAACCAAACATAGCTCCAAGCAAAAAGGAGAACGATAAGGCAATATTTTTAAGGAACAGAGACACAAAATTTCTCAACAAGATACTAACAAGTAAAATGCAACAGATGACTGAAAAGATTATACATCATGAAGAAAGCTTCATCTCAGGAATACAGGGGTGAGTCAGTAAACCCAGATCAGTAAATATAACATATCAGTTAAACAGCAACAAAGACAAAAATCACATTATTATATCAACAGATATAGAGAAAGCTTTTGACAAAGTCAAACACCTATTCATGATGAACCCCTGCAGGAAATAAGTAAAGAAAGATTTTATGTGAATCTGATAAATTGCATTTGTGGAAACCCGTGGCCAATAGTACATTAAATGGGGAACGCTGAACGTTTTCCCTCTCAAATCAGGAGCAAGGAAAGGATGTCCACGATCACTGCTCTTGTTCCATGTGGTACTCAAAACACTAGCTAGAGCAACCAAGCAAAAGAAAGAAAACAGATATGGACACGAAAGTAAGAAGGCAAATTATCACTATTCATAGATAACATGGTCCTGTACATGGAAGGCCCAAAAAATTCCACCAGAAGACCCGTAGACTTAATAACCAAATCTAATAGTGAAGTAGACAGACAGTACAGTAGATTTGGTAGACAAAAAAAATCGACACACAAAAATCAATGGCATTCCTGTACACCAATAATGAACTCACCAAAAAAGAAATTAGAAATGCAATACCATTCAAAATAGTATCATGAAAAAATTGAATACTTAGGAAATGACCTAGCCAAAGGTGTAAGGAACTTTATAGTGAAAATGTCATTGCTCTGAAAAAGATCAAAACAGATGTTAAAAAAATGTAAGCCTATCTCCAGTTTCGGGATAGGCAGAACGAACATTGCCAAAAAGGCCACATTCTCCAAGCTGAAACACAGATTTAATACAATTTCATGTCAATTGAATTCCTCACAAAACTAGAGAAAACAATCCAAAAATTCATATAGAACCAGAAAAGGCTCAGAATAACAAAAGCAACCCTGTGTAACAAGAGCAATCCCATATTTCAAGTTACATTACAATTCTACAGTGATCAAAAAATAGCATTGAAACTGGCACAAAACTAGACATGAGGCTCAGTGGTATAGGACAGAGTATGTGGAAACAAACACAAGCATATTTAACTATGTGATATTTGATAAAGGGACCAAACACATATGCTGGTGGAAAATAGCCTCTTCAATAAATGATGCTCCGAAAATAAAAGACAACAGGGTTGGCAAAATAGCTCTGTGGTTTAAAGCACCCCCGGGGTGCATTGAGACTGGGCATGGTGGCAGGCACCTGTAATCCCAGCACTTGGGAAGCTGTAAACCAGTGGATCACTATGAGTCCGATCCAGTAGTGAGACCCTGAGCACCCTCTAGACCCTTGCCTAAAATACAAAAAAAAAAAAAAAAG
>NW_004524596.1:8933124-8952133 GCF_000260255.1 Octodon degus | reverse complement strand
TATGCAGTGTATTATTTGTTGAAACTGTACTTTCGATTTGATTTGAAACTGTCTCATTGCTATATGTTTATCAATAAAACTTTGAAAAGAAAGAAAAATAAAAAATAAAAAATAAATTGAAAGCTCCTGCATAACAGAGAAATAACCAACAGGGTAAAGAGAAAACCTATGGAATGGGAAAGTTTTGCTGGCTACACCTTGGACAGAGCACTAATATCCAAAGAATTCAAATAAACTAGACTTTTATTTGAATAAATGAAAGACTCAATTGAAATGGGCAAGTGAAATGAACAGGTATTTCTCAAAGAACAATGTGCGAATGGTCAATAATTACATCAAAAAATATTTCACAGCATGGCTTCTGGAGAAACACAAATTAAGACAGCACTCAAACTCTATCTTCCTCCAGAACGTGTAGCTATCATCAAGAAATCAAATAATGACAAATGCTGAAAAGGCTTCCAGAAAAAAAGGGACCTTCCTTGGATCACCCATAATCCCAGTGGATCATGAATTAATCACAAGCTCTAGAAGTCCACCCAATGACTGCATGAGGTTTTGTGGGAATAATTAGACATAACCATAACATCCTGAAAGTAATTTATTGTCCAAAATTAGATAAATAGATAAAGAAAATATGGTATGTATACACAGCGGAGTTCTCTGTTACAAAGGAGGATAAATGAGTCATTTGTAATAAAAATGAATGCACCTTGAGAATGTAATATTGAGAGAAATAAATCATATACACAATCTTAAATATCATACACATTCTATTATATGGAAAACCCAAAATTAAATAAAATATGGATGACAGGAAATATAGAGACAGGCCTTTGGCAAAATTGAAGGATGCCATGAGGTAGAGGGAGGTAGAGAGAAAGAGCTCTGAAAAGAACTGAGACGCGCTGCTGCGTACCTGTGCCACCTCCCCATGATGAAGGCAATTATTTGCGCCACCAATGTGTGCTGATAAAAATAAAACTTGGAAAACATTATTGAGAAAGCCTCCCAAAAGTCCTACGCGTTGTAAATGGCTTGTTGGTTTGAGTCAGTGCTATGCTCACCCGAGGATTCCTCTCGTGATGAGTTCAGCAGCTGAATGTGGTCGTAGGACGCGGGGCCTTCTTGGAGGCGGCTCATGGCGAGCACGGCCTGGAAAAGGTTCCGGTCCCTGGCTGCTCCACTTCTTTTCTGCATCTGCTTGCCATGGGTTAAACAGATCTCTTCCCACATGCCCTTCTCCCATGCCATTTCTGCCCCGGAGACAGCTGCCCCTAGACTAAATCCATGAGCCAAAATAAACCTCTTCACCTGTAAGTTGTGGGTGTTTTGTTTTTTTTTTTTTTCCCCCAGCAATGAGAATGTGGCTAAGATTAACATATGGACTGCATTTTGTTTATACCGTGTCTACTGATGGACATTTGGGTTGCTTCTCCCCCTGGGCTATTGCGTGAAAATGCTTCTATGTGAATAGTATATTGTAGCAAACCCCATTCTCTGTAAGTACTGGCTTGTTTTCTTTGGTGTTTGGGGCTGTTTCCTTTTTAGCAAAGATCATATGCCTTTGTCATTTATATTCCATGGATTTTTCCATCCTTTCTATATCATGGTAGCCATTTTTCTTGTAATTCATAACACATACTTATGACCAACAGGCCAGAGGGAAAGCGCAGCTCATAATATATACTGGTTTTTCTGTTGGGTAATCTTAGTCTGTCTTGTGCTGCTACAATAGAATACCAACCCTGTTAATTTACCAAAAATAGACATTTATTATCTTAAGATCCTGGGGACTGGGAGTCTAAGATCCAGTTGCCAACATCTGGTTCTGGTGAGCACCTTCCCACTTCAACCTCACACTGCAGAATGGAAAAGACAAATTGAGGCAGTCAGTAGGTTCCTCCTTTTATGCCTATTGTTTGTATTCTAGTCTTATAATACTACTATTTTCCTCCTACTAGAACATTTATTCACCAGAACTTTCAGGTAACACCCCCTCAAATGAGAAAATAGCAGCCTGCATTTAAGAAAGCACAGTTTAAACCTTCTGAACCTTAAATTTCATTTCACAGTAATCACTTTCTGACATTAATTTTGTATTAAAGTAATATATACATATATGCATATAACTAATAATCAGCAAAAGTATTTGAAGTAAAATTGAAGACTTTAAGCTAGGCATGATACACACCCTTGTAATCCCAGCACATGGAGAGGCAAAGACCGGAGTTGAACTGCAAGTTTCAGCACAGCTTGAGTAACTTACTGAGACTTAATATTTTTTAAATGGGCTTGGGATATAGCTAAGTACACAGGCTCTGGGTGTGATCCCCGGTATGAAAGAAAAAGACTCCAGAGAAAAGTTGTTCTTTACCATGAGGCTCTTTGGCGTTATTCTGAGAATCCCAGAAGCTCAAAAACATAACTTCACTTTCCTCTGTTAGGAGCACTCATCCACCTGTAGTGAAGTACAGGGGCCTGAGAATATGGGCAGGCATGAGGGTTGAAAGAGGACAAGGATACAAGGAAGAGTAGAGGATTTAAAAAAAAAAAAAAGTCCCTCTTCTATCAGAGGGTAGAGTACCATTTTACCTCTTTTCTGGGCTCTAATGCCTCTATTTCATCCCAAGTGCATTTATGAAAAGCCCCTCACTCCTTCTTCCTCTTCCTCTTCTCTAGTGCCTGTCGATCTCAGTCTAGAAGGCTTGCAGAGGGAACATTTTGTGTATTTGGTACAGAGTCTCACTATGTATTTGGACTCGTGGTGATCCTCCTGTTTTCAGTCTCCTCCCTACTGGGATTACAGGCATGTGCCACCACTCCTGGACTCAGTGGGAGGTTCAGCACGCCCGGAGGCAGGGCCGGTGCAGTCTGTGGTGCCTGAGAGTGAACCTCAGTCCCTGCACTTGCCTAAGCAGGTGCTTAGTCCACTGAGCTATTTCACCAGCCCTGCAGAGGTAACATTTTGAACATCCAGATTCCTAGCCCCCACTTCCAATGGTTGTGTAGTATTAAGCTTGGCTAAGGGACCTTCAGTCCTAGCAACCCTCTCCAGGCTGCTGCCCCCAAGCGACATAATAGTGTTGGGTCACACACAGAGCCAGTACATCATTGTACATCACAGATGCTTCCTGGGATTCCTCCCCATGTCCAGGAGGAGTACAAAACCTACCAATACTTCTGACTAGTTGACAAACAGTGCCAACTATAGTGAACAAAACATTTAATGTGGTCATATTTTCTAACCTAATTATTTTAGCCGAGCAAGTGGAAGGCAGTTCATTAATGAGAGAAACGTTCTCTGAATGGCTAATGAGCTGGGAATCTAAGCCTCATCTTCAGGGCCACATAGGTCCTAAACTCAAGCAATGCACATGGTAATTGTAAAGACAGATGTGCGGACAGTTGAACTGCAGCACACAGCTGCTAAGCAGTGTTCCAGAGATGGAAAGTGAGAAAGCACATTCAAAGCTACTAACTGCTAGGGGAAGTTCAGTTAAAGGAATGCTAAGTCAGTGGCTTTTAGGCCAAGAGATGAAGGATACAGTCACAGTCTTCAACCCAACAACGGCCAGGGAGCAGAGGCTAAGTGTTGAGTCCAGCCCTGCTATCTTGACAATGCCGTGGCCAGGAAGTCCACGAGGCAAGCGAGCACAGGGTAGAGAGATGGGAGAAAGCACACCATTTCAAGCCACAATGGGTGGCCTGGCCACAGGCTCCAGAGAAGAATGGTATGTGGCAAAGAGTGAAAAGAAGTAAGAATAAAGAATGGGGGGCTTGATTAAATCCAGTCAGAATGCAGCCCTGAGCCAGTGTGTTGCTTTCCAGAACCAGAGAGTTGTTTAAATGCCCATAAAATTGTACCCAGATGTTTTGACATGAGGAACTTATTTCCCATGAAGTCAATTAGACGCATTTGTTGCTTATGCGTAGAGGTCTGGTTTCTGCCAGACTGCTGTACCCTCTGAGGGGATGTGCTGTTCGGCCCTGTCGTGTCTCCCCAGTGTAATTGTCATGTATATGTCTGGAGCTAATTGATGCTTGCTCGCTTTTTAATAATTAGTCAGGTGGTGGTAATAAACACCAAACAAAAACAGCCTGGGCTGAGTTCCATTTAATGACTCTGTGGGTAATGAAAATTAATAGCAGACAAGTCCAAGAGCAGCGTGTTTGACCTTGCACGCTGAAGTGGAAGATGGAAAGGGGGGTCCAGCAGCCATTCCCACAGCAGGCCTCTCTGTGTGCATGGGGGCAGGGGATGAGGGTTCTGGGTATAGTCTGAGGTTGTTTCAGGTGCACAGAGGTAGATTGGTATCGATCTGTGGAGCAGGAAAAAGTCTTTAGCATATAACTTTATTGTTTTCTTCACCTTTGCCTACTCTTAGTACATCTTCCCTCATAGTACTCTCCACTAGCCTCATTTGCCAACTTTCCTAATGGAGAATTACATATTCTATCCAACCAAGAAGATACTTGGGCACCACCTTGACCTACCATGTACGTAACAATAGGAAAGGCTGGTAGTAACTGCAGTGAAAACACTACACACAGATACTTCTGGAATAAAGGTTTAGACTACCTTCTAGCCCACCAGTTGATGCTCTGGCCAGAATGAGTAATATGTAAGGAAATTTGTTACTACCAGCTATGCCTTGAAACTAGGAAGTCATTGGAACTACTACACATAGTCTTGCTGCTGTTGTCTACTGACCACTCAAGCCTCTATTTCTCTTCATGTGCTATGCATTCCTAGATCCACCTGACTTCTTGACATCTGTCCTTAGAAATTTAATAGCTTTAGCATTAAACTTTATGATCATTAGACTTAATAATTAAGCAAAGCATTCCAAAACCACTCTTATCTGCTCTAATCTCCTCCATCGCAACAAACAGCAACTTTCAATTTTCCATCTACTCTGGAATGAAGCTATGACGTAACTCTTTCTCTTATACTTCCCATTTAATCCATTAGCACATGGACTTGGAATCCTACCTTCTGTACAAGTCCGGATTCTAGTTGTTTCTCATCACCTCCAACACTACATCTCTTGCATGGGCCATTGTTGTCTTCAGCTACTTTTTCTATTGGCAGCACCTAAGGGCTTTTGGATTTCAAAACAACTATTAACTTTTGCTGATTTATAAATGCATATGATGATGTGTCAGCCACTGTATTTAGTATGATGCAGCTATGAACCTATTTTATCATCACAACAAATTAATAAACTCAATATTAAATTTATCTCATCTCTAAATGAGGAAATTGAGGTTCAGGGAAATAATCCTTCAGCCTGTGTTCCCAGATCATCCCTAGTTTCTGTCCTGAAGGCCTGATTAATTGCCTCTTCTTCTTTTTCTATTTATTGTTTTTAGTCATTTCTTTACTTATGTATTTATTTATTTGGTACAGAGTCTCATTATACAGCTTGGACTCATAGTGATCCTCCTGTCTCAGCTTCACCTATCTTGGGATTACCGGTGTGCACCACCACACCTAGTTTCAGTGTCTGGCACAGCATGCCTAGGTATCCAAGGCCAGCAGGGCATGCAGTACTGGGGATTGAACCTGGGTCCTTGCGCTTGCCAGGCAGGTGCTTAGACTGCAGAACTGTCTAGCCAGACTGCTCTACTTAATTATTTTAAACAATTTAAAGGGAGAGAGAAAAAAATTAAGCAATGGGACTGGGGAGATAGCTCAGTGGCATAAGCACCTACCTGGCAAACACAAGGTTCTGAGTTTGATCCTCTATTAAAAAAAATAAACATTCAGTGCTTCTTTCTATAGAGCAGCAGAAAACCACAGTACAATTATTCAAGCTAGCCTATATATATATTTTTTTCTTTCCTTCCTTCCTTTCTTTTCAACATTCCCTCATCCCAGTTGTTCCTTCCCTTTCAACAGTTCCTTTCCCTTCCACAGTACCCATTGTATCTTTCAGATTGTACTTTCTCTTTCAGGTCCTACCTACTCTTGCATTAGGGAGACAATACAATGTTTACACATGTGGGTCTGATTCATTTCACTTATGAGTATGGTCTCTATCTGCATCCATTTACCTATAGAAACCTCAAGTTGAATCACTTGTTATTAACAAAGAGACCTTTATTTTGTTTTAGTCTAAAGGACCATCATAAAAATAGTCTAGTCATTGAAAATGTCTCTCTGTTCCTTTCCTTGAAGGACAGATACTGTATTCATTTGATGAGTGTTAATAACTGTGTTTGTGTGTATGTGTGTGTGTGTGTGTGTGTGTGTGTGTCTGTGTCCTCGTGTTCAAAGACTTCTAGGTAGATAATCCTTTCAGCCTAGAGGAATAAATAATTACAACATTTCTGCTGCTATGATGGGCTCACGGTGGAACTATTTTGGGAGAAATGTACCCATGGATTATTCCCCTGCTGTCACATGTCATAAATGAACTCTAATCTTGGCAATAAGCCTCGAAATTTCTCTGGGATTATCCTGCAGCCACAAAGCCTCAAGGAAATTCTTTCTTCTCCCAATCTTTCTACAAAATCAATTACTGATAAATTTCTATAATAATTTGAAAGTGGATTTAGAATGTCCAGGAAGCTATTTGGCAAGGTAACAAAAGTGTAAGGAAAAGGCTTATCTCCCCCATGCCCTCCTACCACCCCTTTTCCCAGTTTTTAATCTCCTCCACATTTTGTCTTACCTTGTCCCTCCAGTCTCTCCCATTTCCAAGAGACCAAAAGGAGTGCTGTGCAATAATACTCAAGGGTGTTTCTGATTCTGACTATTCAAGACACCCTAAAGATGGCTAAAGATTACTAAAATTGTAGATTAGAGATGTTGATTTGTTAAATGTAGGCAATAATTTCCTCTCATAAGAAAAATATTAAAATAGCTTTTGGAGACAAGGCAATTCCTTTAGAAGCACTTTCACATAGCTTAATATAGGGACACATTTGCCAGTTGCTAATGAAACCAGCAATAAAAATGAATCCCTCATGGAAGGATCTAATCTGAGCCATATTCAAAATGTCTTTGATTATCAAGTAGATTGTGTGAAAGTTAACCTTTATTTTGCAAACCACCTACAAAGAGCTGAAAGGTGATTTACATCAGAAATCACTGGATAGATTCCAGGGTCTTCCAGATCTGATTATGTCCAACATTGAAGAGCCAGCTAGGGGGCTTACAAGTAATCAAAATGATCTTAGTCATTAACCAGAAAAAAGATACAGCATGTACAACTCTTATGTCCATCCCACATACCTCTTACTCTACAGACTAGAAAAAAGGGACTTCACAAATTGAACATGGTGACAAGGAAGTAAAGAAAGGAATGTACAGTCAACTATAGTGAAGGGGTGAGAGGATGTAAATTTTTGACATTGATGAGTACATACTTGTTTTATTCACTGATTCTTTTAATCAGCAGTGATTTCAGTTCCCTATGCTGAGGAAACTCTGATCAATGACAAGCCCAGTGTTAATGCTGGTATACAACAGAAGTATTTGATAGAATTCTAATGGTGCAGTAAGTTTATGAAATGTGAAGCAAGAAGTTAGTCACTTGAAAGTTAAAGTAGGCCTGGCTGACACAGCAAGAAGAGCTAGCGAAATAGGAAAGCCTGATAGAGTAAGGATGTCCCATGTGGGGAAGTCACAGAGGTAAAGGGGAGAAGGGAAGGATAAGGTTAGTTGAGCAGAGACCCATTGTGGTTTAATCAAGATTTACACTTACTTTGGGAGTAGATACGAACATCAAAGGCATTTATATGACAACAGGAAGGTAATATAATTAGAATTTCTATTCTCAAATTATATTTTGGGTGTAGACCAGAACCAGATTTGTGAAAGACGAGAATCTGTATAGCTTCACTCATCGATGAAATATATTTTGTATGTCCAGTGGTGCCAAATACTTGTCTAAGCACTAAAGAATATATATATATATATATATATATATATATATATTTAAGAAGATTTAAAAAGATCATCTCATAAGTAGAAGTATATGTGTCACCAACCATTCAGGTCCGTACACTCGGGTCTGTTTGCTTGCCACTAACCAAACCAGAGGAGGTCATTTGTTTTAGTGAAAATGAAAAGGTTTTATTCTGACATGGTTCAGGGAAGATAGGGTCCTCATTCGCCTCCAATAACCATCTCACCATATCCAGGGTATAAGGGTCTTTTCTAGTAAGGAGAAGAGGGGAGCAGGAATGTAATAAAACAACAGTCACCTGCTGGTTTGCTTCATCTCTTGTAGACGCCGGACTTCCTGAGGACAGAATCTGATGGTGTTTCTCTTTATATACACTGAGAGGAAGAAGTGGAGATTACACCCTCAGCAAGAGGAAGTTCAGAGAAGGCCAACCTCCTAAGGCCAGCAGCTGCATATTCTGTCCATTCATCTGGGCAGAGAAAAGAACATGACGTTTATTTCCTAGGTCTGAATAAATTTGGAGAAGTCATTTTTCTCTAAAGGAAAAAATTCAAACTTTTCAAGTGTTATTTCACCATGTTGCTTATAGATGGTCTAGGATTGCAATTTCACACAACAACCTCAAAACGACAGCATTTGGAAGCAGCTTTATTTTGTCATGCTTACTGAATGAGATCCTTCCCAGAATATTCATTCAGAAAGTCCAATGCAACAGAATGTGGGAGATCTGTTTGTGGAGATCCAGCTGAACATCTGGATCCCACACTAGTGTCCTCCAGGAGTCCAGACCAAGAGCCTACAACAATGTCTCATGCAAATCTGTATCAAGGATATGCACTGGGAAGACTTAAAGGTCAGTGGTGGAAGCTAGAGAGCCAGCAGGGTGAAGGATCTGTGCCAGCAAGCGGAGGGATCTGCACTGCAGCCAGGAAGAGGCACCCAAGGTAATGACCAGAGCTCCCCTGACGCGAACCACAGTCATCTTCAGTGGTAACAAGAGACCTAAGCTCCTCTGACGATGAGACCTGCTGAGTTCATATCAGGGAAAAGAGCACGACGAGCTTCTCCAGGAGGATCAACAGCACTGCCATCTTCCCATCCCGTTCCCTTTTTATGCCGTTGGTAATAATCCTCAGGTGGGCCTTCCACACTCAGCACCATGCTGATTCAGTTCAGCTGAGTATCATAAGTTGACCATTACTTAATCCAGCATAGCAGGAAAAAATAAACTCAGAGCCAAGTCTCTGACTTCAGCCATTCACAAATATACAACTTTACACAGATCTGAGGGACAAGCAAGTTTGTGGGAGATGTTGGTGAGTATAATCTTGAACATGCTTCCAAAATATTTCAAGGTGCATTGAAACACCAAATAGAAAGGGCAAATCAGAAACTACAATTATAATAATTAAATTATATGCAAATGTTTGAAGTTTGCTGAGCTCGGTGGATTTGCTTTGTGAATGAAAGTCTGAAATTAGATGAGATGGGCTAAGAAAAACATAGAATGTAGAAAACAGAGCCTAATGGAATTTCAAAAAATTACTTTAGGCTAGCTAGGGGATACTTAGAGCTGCTAAAAGAAACTGACAGAGGCCCAAAAGAGCAATTTTAAGGAAGAGCTATGGTCAGCAATGATAAAATGACACATGGTTTATGGAGTCAAGGAAGGTAATGACTAAGAGCCATCCTCACACTAAGCAATGTGCAAGTCTCTGACAACTTTAGTGAAAGCAGACCCAGGGATGTGATGGTGATTGAGCCGTATTATGGTGGGTTGAACAGCAAAAGATTGAAAACGGAGATAGCTGGCAGAGACAATTGTTTGATGAAATAGTTGGAGGGAAAATATGTGGAACCCCAGGCCACCTCTTAGTGATTTCACCCAAGTGAAAAGTTTGTGGGTTATTTCTCTCAGAGAGAAAGGACTGGCTCTGTGAGATTACTGTCAGGCAATCTTTCAAAATTTATTTCACTCCCACCTCAAGCCAGCAGTTTTGCAAATTTACCGGCCTCCCACCCTGACCTCTGTCCCATCTAGTTGTTTGTTGTTGCTTATTAGATAGGAGAAATTTAACCAGATTAAGACAGATTTGAGGAATCTACAACATTGGAAGTAGGAGGAATTTAACAAAAAAAGTGAGCTCCGAAACATTAGCATGGTTCAAAAGTTGGGTCAGTATAAGAGGAGAGATATCCGCTACTGTAGCAGAATAGGGGAGGAAAATAATGACTAAAGTGCAGGAAGATGTGTGATCTGAAGCTGAGGAGGATCCCATCGGATGACTCCTCGATTCCCTGTGGAAAAGCCTCCAGGTCCACCAGCTTCATGAAAGCAGAGATACTTGGCTCAGAGGTTTGCAGGCAGTGAGTGGTACAGTTTGAAGTAAAAGAATGAACCGAATGAGATTCTGAGTAATATTGCACATTCCAGTGGTGACAAAAACTGAGCAAAGATCTCAGACTGTACATGGGGGAATTTTTATTGATTCCAAAAGATCATACGCAAGAACTTGAAGACGTGAGTTACTGGATCTAGACAGAGTTTAGGGTGTCTCCAAGTTGGTATAATGAATATAAGGGTGGGACTTTAGGTCATTAAAAATAGCACAGTTTAAATGTTTGAATTGTGCATAAGCTAGGTAATAGTGAGAAGGTAGTAAAAAGTGGAAGAATTGATGACTGCAACAACTTGATGAGACAGAGTCAGAATTTCATGAGAATAACTGAGCCAGCAAGCTCAGAGGGGGTTGTCTTGATCGTGCTTTTGGAAAAAACTGAGCTCCAGACTATGGCTATCCAAGATGAAAACAAACAGAAGGAGCCTTTGGAGAGAAAGACAGAGTCCAAGGAGCAGATAAGTAGCCTGTTAACCATAAAAATCAACTCAGACTTTGGAAGTAGAGGCAGATAGGAATCAAGATTGAAAACTGAGTAAGGAAGAGTAAATGGGTAATCAGTGGATACAGGGGAGATTAGAGTAATAGAAAAAAAACCTCTTGAGCTACAGATAAACAAGGTATAAAATGATGATCAGGAAGCCTTGGGGAATGTGAATCACACCACTGAAGCCCTGAGCCTGAGTCAGGCAGTGGTGTGTAGCCAGGACAGCAGTGTCCTCAGGAGAGGCCCAGGTTTGCACCACAGCCAGGAGGTGGAGAAGGCATTAAGGAAACAGCTGGAAGATGGGTGCCGTGTCAACCACTTAACAGGAGTCTTGAATGTCAAATGGATGGGAGCAAGGAGAGAAGCTTAGGACTGTGGTTGTGTGAGGGTAGCGAAGCTAGAAAGACTTATACCAAGGTGAGTATGTGAAAGCGAGTACAAGCCAAGTGACTCCAAGGGACATCAGTGACTTCATGCCCTTCTAATCAATTGCTTCTTTTTAATTTGAATAGAATAAAAATTAAAACATTAAAATCAATACAGAATTTCAAAACAAGATGATAGGAAATCAACAATAATTGTTATGGTGCATATTGTTATCTTCAGAGCAGTTGTTCAGATTGCCAGATAAAAGCAGGCAAAATAGATTCAAAAATTTTAAGTATTGATTGTTCCTTTCAATAAATCAGTACAAATTAGTGGTACAAATATATATATAATGCATAATATATTATAAATATAATGCATATGTATCTATCCTTCCTTTTCCCTTTCCCTCATCCCAGTTCTTTTCTTTTGAGCAGTTTCTTTCTCTTTCACAATATCTGTTGTACCTTTCAGGTTTTATTTACTCTTTCAATTTCTATACTAGAAGACAATACAATGCTTACACAGGGGAGCAACTTATTCCACTTATGAGTATGGTACCTAGTTGGATCTATTTACCTATAAGAGCCTCAAGTTTACCTTTCTTTATAGCTAGGTAATACTCTATTGTATTAAAATACCACATCTTGAGATAGGGTCTCACGCTGAAGTTCAGTCTGTTCTTAGCTGGACTTCAACACACAGTGACCCTCCTGCCTCAGCCTCCTGAGTGCTGGGATTGCAGACTTGCACCATCACACCCAGCTCTCAATCATACTTCTTAAGTATTTGCTCCACAGTTATTAACAAATAGTAGGGGAAATTTGATTTTTCTATTGATAAACATTTACTATATTTAATATGTAAAATAAGGAAGCTAGAACTTGCATTAAGAACATAGAAGGAAAACCAGGTGTGGTGGCACATGCCTGTAATCCCAGCACTGGAGAGGCTGAGACAGGAGGATCACTATGAGTCCAAACTGCATAGCAAGACCCTATAAGAAAGAAAGAAAGAAGGAAGAAAAGAATGTGGAAGGATGATTTTTGAAACAGAATTTTATTATTCTGTTTTCTTTTTTAGTGGAGAACTAATAAGCAGAGGATTATACTTCCCTGATCTCATGTTCTTTATTGAGAAATTTATTTCTTTCTTCCTTTTCTTTTTTTTTCCAGATTAGCCTGTCCTGAAGGCAGGGCAAGTTCAGCATGTGGTGCCGGGGATCAAACGGAGGGCCCCTGTGCCTGCCTAAGCTTGCCTCAGCAGGCACTTTAGACCACTGAGCTATCTCGCCTGCCCCAAGAAATTTCTATATGAATATTTACAACATCTTTGGCTCCCTTACTCCCACTCCCATGGCAAAGTGATCTCTCTGAGATCACTGTGCACAGAGAGAGTAAGGGGTTACGTGACTTAGCATCTTCTAGATCCTTCGCTCTTTGCTCAACTTTCAGGATGCAACATTACCTGCTCTCTGCCAAGGGGGACACTCGTGAAGAATGAATTTCTGGAGTCCATCCTGTGGCCAGATGCACAATCTCTAATTCAGGGGTAGAAGATTAAGTCCCTAACAGTGGACACAAATAAATAGTCACTTTTGCAGGAGTAATGCTAATCATTTTCAACCTCTATCCATTCGCCTCCTGTGTTTCATTTCTCAGATGATTCCAAACTCAGGAAGAGACTATATGGGTTATGTATTACTTTTCATCACTGTCAAACAAACTAAGTTATTTAAAGCAATGTAACGATATCATCTTAACAGATTTAAGATAAGTCACAGATTTCTGATTTAGGGTGTGGACACTTTAAGGGGCTATTTATTTTTGCCTAATACAGAGGATAACCTAGCCCTCCATGTGTAGGCTGAGGGTCTCTTGTCTCATGAGCCAAAATGCCCATCACTTGAGGAATGGGTGAAAAGGATGTTGATTTTTTTTTAAACCAGGGATTGAACTCAGGCCTTCATGCTTGCCAGGCAAGTGCTTATTCTACTGAGCCATCTCCCTGGCCCCAGGATGTGGTATTTTTATACAATGCAGTATTACTCAGCTATAAAGAAAGACAAACTCAAAGCCTTCATAGCTAAGTGAATGCAACTAGAGGCTACACTCATAAGTGAAATAAACCAGACCCACATGTGTAAATATCATATTGTCTCCCTTCTGAAAGAAGAAATAAAACCTGAAAGCTATAACAGATATAGTAAAACAGAAAGAAATGAAACTTAAGGATTAAACAACAAAGAGAACAGAAAAGAGAAAAGACAGAAAAGAAAGGTAGGAGGAAAAAAACAGGCAAGTATGTATGCAGGATGGCTGAGATGATTGTACTCAGAATTTCCACCAGTTTCTTGAAAACAGCAGTTAACGTAGAATTTTCACCTTGACTGACTCTGTATGCTGAGATCTGTGAACTAAGCAACTACATAGAGGACAGCAATGGGTAATATAAAAACCATGCTTCAGTACTGTCATCTTGGTCTTCTAAAGGTGTATCATTCCTAATGTCATATGAATTACTCTCTTTAAAATATTTTTAAAAGGTAATAAAAGGAAAAAAAGTGAGTCATTTAAAGGAGAGGAAGCAACGTTAGCTGTACTACTGATCCGTCCAGGACTTTGTTTCCAAAACCCTGAATCTACTGCAGAGGTTTTGCTAAGTATGACTAGGAAGATTTAAATAGAAAAGGTGCTTTACAATAAACATGAGGAAAGAGGGATTTCCTCCAGATTAACAGAGGTGCTTCGGAGCGTAGCATGAAGAAAGGCCTGAGTCCCGCAATCCACAGGAAAATTTTCCTCCCCTCTAAGTATGGGAACAATGGCAAATGTGCCCAGGATCCTGGCACTGGAGCTCCCAGACCTTGCAAAAGTCTCCTTGGGAGTGGTATGGAAATGGGGAATCACCAGGCCTCACAGAGTTGCAGTGGCCTGCGCAGTAACCACAGTGGCCAAGTAGCCTGAAGATTGGAGGCTTTTCTCCCACTTTCTGAATTAGCACAGGGGAAGTTTGTCCAAATAAGCACAGTTATCTCCCTCGTCTTTTCATGTTGGAGAAGAGCCCTTTCTGTGCTCCTTCTCCTCCTCTTCCTTCAGTGTTCCTTCATGATTTTCTAAACCAGGCCATTCTTGGAGAGCTTATTAAAATATTTGAATTTCAAATAATAAGTCACTCATTTTCAGTAAATGGAGCCATGCCATCGTTGTTCAGTTTTTCTAGCCAACTGGGAGGTGAGGTGCCAGCTGGCTAATCTTAAGGCTGTGATGTGATGTTAAGGTGCTGTTGGATCTAGAGATAAAATTGCTAGAGAGGAATGTATAGCTCAATTTCTGTCTCTATCTCTGTCTCTGTCTCTCTCTCTCTCTCTCTCTCTCTCTCTCTCTCTCTCTCTCTCTGTATCTCTCTATCTCTATCATTATTTCTATCCCTATCCCTATCCCTATCCCTATCCCTATCTCTATCTCTATCTCTATCTCTATCTCTATCCTTATATCTATATCTGTATCTGTCTAGATAGATTAGATAGACAGACAGACAGATTTTATTATCTTCAGTAGGCCAAATTTGCATTTCCTAAAAAGAAATCAGACTGCATCCTTACATTACCAACCAAGAATTCTGGCATGCCCCTGAATCTACTTCTGGGGAAAACATAGAAGTCAAGAGGGGACCAAGTTTTAGAAGATGCCTGAAATAAATAACCATACGAGGCGAGATGGCTGGTGTGGTGGGAGGGCAGACCTCACAGAGTTCAGCTACAGCTTAATCCAATGGCCAGGAATGCTGAAACGTAGCATGGGCCTCCTTGTGTCCTGGTCTAATCCAGTGAGAATTAGTGTCAGCAGTTCAAACAGATGAGCAGAAATCTGGATATCTAGCTTGACATTTCAGACAGGTCTGGGCTTCTTCCCGAACAGCTCTAAGTGCATAATTGAGAGTTTCTCCCCACTCAAGCACTGATATAGGAGGGGAAATGTAGCTCCCAACCCACAGGATGTCAAATACACCAAGTTCACATCCCCTGAAATGCAAAGCAAGACCAAAGGATAAAGGAGCCTAAAAGTGAGAAAGGTTTACTGAGGAAGATGAATAGCTCCTGAGAGACAGGAGGGGACCCAGAAATAGGTTGCCACCAAGGCCTTTTGTCAAGAGTAATTCATACAGCAAAGGCACGATGTGGGCCAAACTACAATCAACCTGTAGGATATCAAGTCTGTATAGCTGCTTAGATAGAGAAGTAGGTCGCATAGCAAAAGGACATGCAAAGAGCAAGGACATTTTGCAGAAGGGACAAGTCCAGAAGCCTTTCTCACCCACCTGAGTGACTGATGCCTGTCTGGACTTCCTGGACAGGTAATGCTCACTAGAGTGTATTCCAAGTTACTACTTATCTTTCAGGGAGGCAGATAGGCCTCGCTCCAACATCCTTATCTTGAGGCCTGGTCTTCTTCAGACGTGCCTTCACTCTCAATTCTGATGTCTTTTTTCTGCTGTTTTCTTGGACAGCTCAGTCCCTTTCTGACTGTATATTAATTTCTCTTTCATCTAGCTGCCCGTAACAGTCCTAGTTACTTGACTTTGCCAACTACCAGAAGGTGATGCTACCTTTATCCTGACTGATACAACAGTTATGTAACAGATTTTTGTCATTGACTTATGTGTGGCTCATACACTGCCTATCTCTTCCAATCAGCACTGGGTATTTCTTAAGGAGAATGATCCATGATACGGTGCCTGTAAAGGGGTAATTTGCAGTTAGCATCTCCTTCCCCTTCCCAGGATCTTCCTGTGGAAGCTAGTATTCTTTCTTATTCCAGTAAAAATTTGAGTTTGGATGAAGCTAGGAACAGAAAAAAAACGAGTATAGATCAGCTAGAAATCGGACTGGCCCTTGCAATGTTTCTGAGAATAGTACAGTCCCTTCCTGGCATAAATGGGAGAGATTTAATATGTTGAGGAGAGCTGGTAATACAGCAGTCACGGGTTGTTTCCAGCCTTCTCTGGTATTGGTGACATCACCATTTCCAAGGAAATGTCAAGAATTCTAAGAGCCCCAGACATGGGAATTCAAATTTAACCACCAAATTATATTTCAATGCAAACCATATTCTTTCAATAAGAATCACCATGTGAATTATCTCAGATAGGCATACACAGCCAACTTGATTATCAGTATTCGCAAAAGTTAAGGTGGCACAGAGTAAATACAATGAAAAGTGCAAAAGAGAGAGAGAGCGAGCGAGAGAGAGAGAGAGAGAGAGAGAGAGAGAGAGAGAGAGAGAGAAATAGCTGAAAGATATAACTCAGAGGCTTTGACGTTTCACTCCAGACCATTGTTGTCAGGCAGATGCTATTTTTCTTTTCTTCTTTCACATTGAAAAGTAGAGCAGAGCTCACCTGCAAAAACTATTAAGAGGTCTTCTATTTTTTCTTCCATAAAGAAAAGTACCCTAAAAGAGTAGACCCAAAAGACAGTGACAGGTGAGGTACAAGCCAACAAAAGATCTACAGAAAAAAGAAAAAGAAAAAAAAGATCTACAGAGAAGTCAGAAAAATGTATCAGTTGAAATATTCTAGAGAAAGCACACTTCCTGAGAGGTATTAAGAGTCACTCTGCTAAATTAAATGCCATGGCTGTTGCAGGCTTTCAGTTAGGCTACTGCAAACAACCACAATAGATTAAAAATGAAACTGTACCTCCAACAAGGTAACGGCAGTGGTGTATTAGCTCCAAATGTACTGTAAGTAAACTGAAGAGCTGTTCACCACCCAGAGAACCATGAAATCGACATGCAAATGACTGCCAAGCTGAGGAACTTTCATAAATTAAATCATAACAGAGACACCTCAGTAATCAGATTCAGAGTCCCATCACGAGAGAACTCTGGGATCTGTAGCTTATATCATTTAATTATGCACTATTTATTTGTATTTGGAAATTTATAACTGTGCACACACACGATCAAGAGTAAATGTAACTGAATTTAGATGAGAGCAATTCAGCAAGCGTCTCCAATACATAAAAGCTAAAACACAGGACGAAATTTAATGATTTAACACAAGCAGTAACTCAAGCGTGGTTCTTTCATTCCTGAGGGTTTTCCTCTATCAACTTCCCCTCCACCAAACATGGGGGGGAGGCGTGGATATAAATATCTTGTGGACTTGAAAAATACTTTTAATTTCATTCTGTCCCCTGCTCCTACTCATCCCTACCTGCTTGTAATAACACGTCACTGATATGTTGAGGTAGAGGTAGTTTATATCAGCCAATAGCTTTTGACAGCACTCTGTAAAAGTTGTGCAGCGCAGATACACGGTACCTTCTGGCAAGGGAGAACACGACCTCCTTTGATTTCTGCAGAAATCTTCCTTCTGTTTAGGTTGCAGGACAAGGGAGAGCATCCCAGCCTGTGGAACATACTCGCTGGGCGGTGCAGAGGGAGGCGCTGAGGTTGAGGTGCTCTCCCAAGGAAGGTTTTCCACCCCCAGACATTCCGTCTGTCCTCCGCCAACCCTTTATTCTCTATAAATTGTCTGTCCTCCGCCGACCCTTTACTCTATAAATCGTTCTACTTGTGAATCTGATTGCTAAGGTAGCAGGAAGGTTTCAGACAGAAATCGGCCTCTGGCTGCCAGGGCCAAGTGCTCCTGGCTGCGGGGTCCTTGGAGGAGCTGGCAGCGTCCAGTGGCGAGGTCGCCAATGCTGGTTCCCCCCATACCCAGGTGGAAGCTGTCGTCTGTGTACAGCAGTGCGTGGACACGGCGAGGCCAGCAGGCATGGTGTGAGGCACCGTCTTTGGTTCTAAGTCCAAGGAGAGGCAGGTGAGGTGGCTTCGGAGCAGAGTTCAGAGAGATTTGGAACGGGAAGCAGCCAGAACCGAGATCCTTGCTTCAGTAACTACGAAGGAAAATTGTCGAGTTTTTAACGAACAGACACATTTCCGCTTCTGCAGAAATGTTCTGCATGAAGATTAATACAACGTATAGGAAAATATTTTATGAAAGAAAATCTATTTTTATAAGGATGACTGCTGTCCAGGTGCATTGGAGGTATGATCCTTAGGAGAGCTTTCTAACGAAATTCTTTGGGGTTAGAGATGGGACAAAGGCCCAGGAGACAGCTCGGTGGCATAAGTGCCTGCTAGCATGCACAAGGTCCCAAGTTCGATCCCTTGGTACTGCAAAAAAGAAAGACAGATAGAAAGGAAGGCAGGAAGGCAGAAAGAGAAAGAAAGAAAGAAAGAAAGAAAGAAAGAAAGAAAGAAAGAAAGAAAGAAAGAAAGAAAGGAAGGAAGGAAGGAAGGAAGGAAGGAAAATAAAAGAGAAAAAACAGAAATGCGACAAGATGAGAATGTAAATATTTTCTGCACATTTTCACATCCTACTTATTTAGACTGGCTTCAAAATGCTTTTATTTGTAAACACCTGTACTTTGTTTTAATGAACAAAAGCAGCAAGGTAAAATAAAAGACAACTAGTGGGAGGAAAGCACCAAACAAACAAAAGAAGAAATGAAATTAACAAATACATGCAATGTGTTTTATGGGTATAAAACACGGCCAAGAATGAGGCTGATTCAATTGCTTTCTTTTTGAATATGCTATACCAGTTAACTGTCCTTCCATGCACTCATTAATAACTATTTACATACTTATTTTAATGAAGATAATAAAAAAATGCTACAGAACATCAAAGCAAGATGATAGGAAATTAACAATGCTTATTATACTGCATATTCCTATCTTCAAAGTAGTTGCTCAGATTACCAGGCACAGGCATGTGGGACTGGTCAGGCAATATGAACATTAACTGTTTCTTTCCATGAACTAATA
>NW_004524596.1:8926804-8933024 GCF_000260255.1 Octodon degus | reverse complement strand
TATTTCTTCCTTCTTTTCTTCTTTCCCCAGCCCAGTTATTCTCTTTTTTGAGCAGTTTCTTTCCCTTTCACAATGTCTACTGTACTTTTTGGGTCTTGTTTACCTCTAATTTTTATTTATTTATTTACTTATTTATTTTATGTATTTGGTATGAATTCTCACTATGCAGCTTGGACTGGTAGGATTCTGTTTTCAGCCTCCCCAGAGCTGGGATTACAGTCCTGCACCAACACACCAGGTCTCGGTGGCCAACTCAGTATACCTGGGGGTGGGGCTTGCGAGGCATGTGGTGCTAAGAATTGAACCTCAGTCCCTGTGCTTGCCTAAGCAGGCACTCAATCCACTGAGCTATCTCACCAGCCCTCTTATTTATCTCATTAATAACCATTCAACGTCTGTCGTGTGCCACTCTCCCTGGCACTTTGCCTCCTTGACTTGCAGAAAAAGGTCTTCTTACCATGTTTCCTCCTAACTGATTCCTTCATCTTCCAAAACTTAAGCATGGAGACCTTTTCTGTTCTACCTCAATCCCTTTGCTGCTAACTTCTCTTCAAAAATAACTCCTAAACTCAGGAGCAAATGCTTTCCAAATTGTAATTTTACATTACCAAAAGCCACAAGACATCTCTACCTTCTCTGTTCTGCCATCACTGCCAAATGACAGGACACGACTTCTCTGCGCAGACTCCTCATTGGATAGCAATCACACAGCAGGCACAGAGCCAGCTCCTGTGTGCAAAATGCCCAGTCAGCTAAACACTCACACGATTATCTCCAGCCTCACCCACTCTCCCATCACCTCACAACCGCACATGCAAAGGTACGTGGAAGTCACCAGGGAAGCGGGCGTGTACTGATATGAAGAAGGTGCAATGGCCCCCCGTTAATGTATGAGATGGTGAAAAGACCAGTCGTGCTAAGAAAAAAAAAAATGGCTATCTTAAGAATAAAAAGGAGATTTAATCATAGATTCAACAATCAAAGTATTTACAAAATAAAGTACCACGTGCAACTTCGTGGAAGCAAATGTGAGAAACTAAGATTCATACATTTGATGGCTTCCCTTAGTAAAGAAACACAGACTGGCCAACAACTTCCCTAATGCTATTACTTTTATGAATCATTGTTTCTCAATAGAAATGACATGTGGACATTGAACTGCTTGGGAGTGCTCACTTGCTGAGAACATTTTTAAGAGTATTTGATCATCATTATGCCTCAGAATTGTCATCCTCCCAAAGTCCATGTGTTTCGAACAATTACCGAGTGCCACATATTAATTTATGGACCCCACCTCTGTCACAGTCTCTCATCTCTGAATAGGATGAGCAAAGTAAGCCTTGACAAGATTAAGTAATATTTTCTAGGTCAAACAGTTGGAAAAGAGGTAGGCTGTGGAGAGAACCTGGGAAATCTGACTTCCTAGTTGGTCATGTTAATCCCTTTAGGTCTGAAACATTCATTTAGAATGGGCTATACTTACAACTAATCCCCAAACATCAGGGGCCTAGAGCAATAGTGATTTATTCTTCCAGCTGGATCACAATGTCCGATTCAATAAGGTGACTCTCCAGAGCAACTGCTCTGCAGTCCAGGTTGCTTCTGTTTTGTCAACCAACCACCTAACCATGCCTTCCACCATCACTGTGACACATTAGGGAGCCGGTGAACCACGTGTTGTCTCTCAAATACTTCAGCCTGGAAATGACACCCTGTGTTTTTCCTCTCAGCCCATTGCATAGCCTAATCTCACGGCCACAACCCGGGTGTGAGGGAATCCAGACAATGCTGTCTTATGCAAGCTCAAGAAGAGAAAAGTGAAATAGGACTTGGAGTCTTCATCACAATACTCTCAATCACTCAATTTGAATATTTCTAAAGACGGTTTTTGTTATATTGTGTATAACTATATATGACAGAGTGCCTATAAGAAAGGTAGTGTCGATAACTGGAAGATCTTTTTCTTTAGCAAAATTATAGGAGAACCTGAGACCTCCAAGAGCATGATCAAGTTCCAAAAGGTCATTAGTAACTCATAATGAAATAAAAAGGAGAAACATATTTTACTTCTTGGAAGAATGACCAAGAACTGAAATTATATTAAAATATTTGACAACTAATCATAACAAGCCAATGAGAACAAATACCAGCCAGAAGAGTCCATATAGACATACAAATCCATTCTTGTCTCAAGAATAGAAGAGAGATTGGGACTGGGGGGATTGTTCAGCAGCATAAGTGCCTGCTTGACAGCACAAAGGCCAGAGTTTGATCCTTAGTAACACACACACACACACACACACACACACACATTATGTTTAAAAAAAATAGAGGAGAGATACAGAAAAAAAGAAAAGAAGTAGGAATTGTGGCTTCCTGTACACCAAGTCTTCAGTAAAATTGATCAGGTGGAATATTCAGGTGAGTTTTGCTTTTATTTCTCATGAAAAATGAAGAGGTGTGTTTGTGGATAGATACTGCCCATATCAGAGGTAAGGGGTTTGAAGCAAGAGACAGAGGCCAAGGAGACATAAGGAAACAGTTTCTCAGGAACAAGATGGAAATCTAGGATTTAAATCCTTGATTTGCATCCTTATTTCTTAATAAAATGAAAAGCATCTGTAGGGATGTATTGACAAAAGAGAGTGAGATGATTCCCACTTGGCATTACTGGGGATCCATCTCCTTAAGAAAAGTCCCGGCACATTTGGCAGAGTCCTGTAGCCAACTGAGGAGCAGTCGTCCCCCACTGGTCTACTCTGGTCGGTCACTGTCGCCCCAAGACGCTGCTGCTGTGACCCCCTTGAGACATTTGCAAGAGCAGAGCTGCTTCCTCTGTTCTGCACTGGCCAAGCCAGGACTCTGGGGGTGTCGCGAGTGCTGTTTGCCTCTCCAAGGTACAGCCATAGCCTTGAGGGCCCAAGACACATGAGGTCCCCACACTGCCATCCCTCCACACTTTGGTCAAAGTCCTTTCTTTCCTCTTGCTACTATCAAGGACTTGATTTCTCTTTTCCCTCCAGAACAATTTCTGAAACAGACTTAGGGTTTTACAGAAGACAGAATGGTTCACTGGCCTCAAGGACTGTCCACTTGGGCTTCTTCAAAACTTCTTGAGACAAATAACCATTAAAGAACCAGCTGCTTTGAATACTGGAGAAACTGCAAGTAAAACAAAGTAAAATCCCAAACAAAACAAAGCAAAACAGCCAATATACATACATAGCACACATACACACACGCAATGAGTAATCCATTTTGGGTGGGAAACACACCAGAATGGTGACGGTAGTTGTTATCTTTAAAACTAATATTATGCAATTGTTTGTATTTTCTAAACTTTGCATATAGAACAGCACTTGCAGCTGGTATAATAATGAACAACCTCTGAGGCTGAGGTGAACTCACCAGTGCTGGGCTGCAATGGACGGCTTCGAGCCTGCTGACGGCTTCTTCCCAAAGCTTCTGGTGTTTCCACTTCTTCCAGAAACTTTCTCAAGCATCCAGAACCTGCACAGCCTGAAGCACTGGAAAATGTCATGGGGGTTGACATCTCAGGGCCAATTCTCAAGAGGGACCAAGGGCAGATAAATATCTCCCTTGTCCCAGGTCAATTTTGGTTCCTATCCCACAGAGCACCTCAGAGACTCCCTGGGAGATTCACTCCATTACCAAGAGTGGGATTTGCTCATCAATACACTTCATAGGGGCTTTTTTTCCTCCTCTAACTAACCTGTCCCAGCCGCTGAGATTCCTGGAAGCACATTAAGAGAACCCAAACATCCAGTAGCCTCTAGCTTACCAGGCACCAACCGGTGTCTCTTACCCCTATTAAACACATTATTAAGTGCCTGTGGAATTCAATTAGGTTTAAATTCACGCAGCTGTAATAGATGTTTAAAGATTCCCCCAAATGCACCAGCATCAGCACAGATTCAAAGCCAAGCCCTTGGATCACAGTTTATAATACAACCAAAGCGTACAGCTTGCAAAGGTGTGGCAATAATGAATTTCCTCAGTAACTCAGGCCAGCATCAGGAGCACAGATGATGGGGTCAGTTCTGGGAGTTTACACTGTCTACCTGTCTGTCTGTCTGTCTGTCTGTCTAGTACGGGGTCTCACTATGCAGCTCAGACTAGTACTGATCCTCTTGTTTCAGCCTCCCCAGTGCTGGGATTATAGGTGTGTGCCACCCCAACCCACTCCCACTCCCAGTGCTGAGATTACAAACATCTTCCATCCCATCTCTCCCCCTCACAGTGATGGGATTACAGGTGTGTGCCACCCCATTCCCCCACTGCTACCCCCATCCCTGGTTTCCATGGCTGGCACAGCAGGCTCGGCATGTGGTACCAGGGATCGAACATCATTTCAATGATGCTAGATGCTTTTTTAAAAGAAGTGCATCGCCCTTACCCTTCCTACTCTGTGTAGTCACATCTTGGCCCCCAGGAGTATCTCCAGGATGGCTTGTTACCTCAGAGGATCAATAGGGGCTTGTTGATAATCTCTCTATGTGAGCTCTTCACAAGCCATTGCTTCCACAAATTGCTGGAAGATTAAGAATTTATACCAATAATGACGAATTGAAGCACTCATAATTTTCAAGTGGTTTCGTCAAAGAAAAACTGAAGTAGAATCATTCTTCAAGGTCTGGTGGTCCATCTGTGGATGGCTATCGTCAACCTTTCAGTTAATCAGCACATTTTTATCAACATCATGCCCTGAGGATTCTGAGAACTCTAAAGTATGCAAAGCTTTAGGTCCTCCACTGCTAAAGGCATTGATTACACCCGGGGCACTGATAGAAGGCTTTCTTTTGCCCCTGACTAGCAGCTATAGTAGCTCAACTCTTCCAACCTCATGAATACAACAAAAAAGCCTTACTACAGGATGGTGAAGGCTATAATTACTTGGATCTTGGAGTTACACAAAAGGCTGAGGTGTTTGCACCCACCTTTCAACTGGTTTAGGATGACCTAATGTTACTTGATTAAAAAAAAAAAAAAGATGAATCTAATTTTCATGGCTTTTTTAAGTACCTGAGAAAGCATTCAGACCCTTGACTGTGCTTAACATTTCCAGAGGATGTGTCTCCTTTCTCAAGGTATGTGAAGAATGGGGTTAATTCAGGACTGGTCTTGCAAAACAGTGAGCCTGTTTTTTTCTCACTGGTGGCTCAGTTTCTCCATTCACTTCCCTTCTTCCTTTTCTTCTTCTCCTTCTCCCCCCTCCTCCTCCTCCTCCTCCTCCTCCTCCTCCTCCTCCTCCTCCTCTTCCTCCTTCTTGTATTATTTTTAGGGAAGGGTCTACAAGGTGTTCAGGGTCTCACTACTAGATCAGACTTGCAATGATCCACCTGTTTACAGCCTCCCAAGAGCTGGGATTACAGGCAGGAGCCATCACACCCAGTCTCAATAGCCATCTCAGCGCACCCTGGGAGTGGGGCCCGCACCTCAGGCTCAGGGACAGCCAGCCCCTGTGCCTGCTTGCAGGTGTTTTAATCCACTGAGCTATTTAGCTGGCCCTCCTCTTCCTCTTTGATGTGTGGGATTCCACCAATGCAGGGAGAACAAGTGCGGGGCTGTCTCATTCTGCTTCTCTCACCACTTTCCCAAAGGAGATGTGCACTCACCTGGCTTCTCTTCTTTCCGGTTCCTAATACTACCTTCACCTCCTCATTTTCTTACTCCATCCTCTACATCCTCTGAGAGATAGATAAGAAGAAAAGAACTTGAAGGTGGCTTTTGTCATCATTATTGTTTTGCTTTTTACCTACATTTAATGATGAACCTATTTATTGGGTGATGTGTACCACTTAAGGTAATTGCAGGTGTACATCTTGATGTCTCTTTCCAACTCTCTTCATATAAATTTATGCTGTTTTGTCCACTCAATATTATTTCAAGGACTAATGAAATTGGTACCCACATAAGAAAGCAAAGACCAGCCAAATAGTTCAGCAGATTAAGACTCCTGCAAGCAGGCTCAGGGGCCAGGGGTGCGATCCCCAGGCCTGCTGTGCTGGCCCTGCCCCCATGATGTGCTGAGACAGTGACTGAGACTGGGCATGGTGGCACATACCTGTAACCCCAGCTCTTGGGAGGCTGTAAACAGCCAGGTCACCACAAGTCCAATCTAGGAGTGAGACCTTAAATACCCTGTAGACCCTAAAATACAAAGGAGGAGGAGGAGAAGTAAGAGGAGGAGGAAGAGGAG
>NW_004524596.1:8926202-8926704 GCF_000260255.1 Octodon degus | reverse complement strand
GAAGAAGAAGAAGAAGAAGAAGAAGAAGAAGAAGAAGAAGAAGAAGAAGAAGAAGAAGAAGAAGAAGAAGAAGAAGAAGAAGAAGAAGAGAAAACAAGCAGAATGGTGCAAGAAAAAAAGACAGCTAGAGTTTAAGACTCTGGGCTGAGTTTCATTACACAGTAGTTAAATATTATAAGCCACTGTTCATCAATTAAAGGAACACAAAATAGTCAGATGCTGTAGGATCAGTGTAAGTATTGCATGACATAATGCGCAAAACAGCATGGTCTTAGGGCATAAATGCTAACAGAGAAAAGCTGATTCTTAAAAATAATTTTTCTCTTAAAACTCATTTTCCTACAGTCTCAACTTCAAACCAACAATGATCAAGCAAAATAAAGAAGGCCACTATATACTGGTTAGGAGAAAAATTCAAGAGGAAGAGGCAACACTCATACATATGTATGCACCAAACATGGGAGCACCCAACTATATAAAGCAAATCTTAATGGGCATGAAA
>NW_004524596.1:8897987-8913035 GCF_000260255.1 Octodon degus | reverse complement strand
TGTTCCATGTTATGCCTAAGATGTTTGATATGCAGACAGATCGTGAGGTTAAGCTTAACAGCCTAAGTTGTATGGTAATAACAATAAGCTTGTCTTCTGAAGGGTTAACAACCTAAGTTTGCAGACCAAAATTAGAAAAAAAGGAGGGCTGCAAGGAAAGCCAATATTTTGGCCCTATCCTTCTAAGGTCAATTAAGACTCAGGACATATGAGAACTTGTACTGTAACGTCATGTAACTCAGTAATGTCCCAGGTTTTCTGCTCAAGGAGATTATGGGGCCAAGGAGGGAAGTGATCGATGACGTAGAGTGTGCCTAAGGAGAGTCACATGGAGGGAGAGCACTCTCTCGGGCTTTCGAGGAGAGCACATTGGCCAAGCAATGGCTGTGGCTAGTCCACATTGCTGACACTGACAAAGGTTCTACAATCTGAGGTACAGGATCTCAGGATGGATTCTGGGGGGATTTCACTGACCTTCTCAGTCCCAAAAGCTATAACTCTTGTTGCATAGATCCTCCTTTCCTTGGTCTTGGCCATCCAGTCGAGAAGTATGTGGACAAAGTATCGGAAGTGGAGCCATGTTGTTATGTTGGGCTGTGGGGGACTCAGGTCAACAATATCTGACATTGTCAGTTAAACAGAAGACCCAGTGCTATTATGGGCTACTGGACTCTTTTGAAATATTTTGCTGAGTTTACGCACCTATAATATTCAAATAACGGAACTTAACAAAAAAAGGGTATACAGATGAATGTCCATTTTGTATCTGTGTATTCAAAGTGGTTAGGATAGATATATAGTTACATTCTCTTGGTGAATAGAATGATTTGTTCTAATGGTGCTTGTAAATAGGATTTCAGGTCCGCATCTTGTACAGCAATTAACCACTAAGAAGAATGTATGCAGTGTGTTAATTATTGAAACTGTCCTAGTGATTTGATTTGAAACTGTCTCATTGCTATTTGTTTATCAATAAAATTATGAAAAAAAAACCTCATTTTCCTTTTCTTTGTTTCTGTTTCATATGACTTATACTCACATTTAATAGATTTCTTTTTCCCTTCTTGATTTGCTTGTGTACTCTGGGTGTTATCAATTAGAATCTCAGCTCTCCTGGGAAACCAGGACTGATTCACCATGGTTGGATGTTGTTGCTTTCATTGATGGTAATTACATTGGCAGTAAGGTTCAAGGCTGCTCCTTAGACCTTAACTAAATCTGTCCTTTACAACTGAGTCCTGCCCTCAGCTCCTCCTCTGCGCACAGTCCCTCCTGAAGCAAGGGTGTCCAGAAGAGGGAGTGGCTGAAAGAGTCCCTGCCAATCATCTAGAAGAGCTGGTGGCCTCTTCACCAAGCTGCAGGAAGAGCTCACCATCCTGACAGACAGGCAGGCTGTGCTGGTCTGTCCCGGTGGCAGCAAAGACAGGCTCATATTCTTGCCACCAACAACACCCAGGGCCACATCTCCTCTGGCCAGGCCACCATGGGAAGTGAAAAATTTGGCAGGAGATGCAGTGCCCTACACAGGCCCTGGGCCATCTTCTGGGGGGACGTGTCCTGTGTCTTGGGTCTGACATCTTGGAAAGGGAGCAGCCTGTCCCTCCCTCTGAGGCTGCTTACTGAGCTGGTCACTTGTAAGAAATTTAAACTCTAACTAGGAGAGCTATACTGAAAAATAATTGCACAGATAGTAACCTATCTTCATTCAGTTTAACTTGTAAACTTGTGAAAAAAAAAAAGAGAGAGACGTTTTAAGAGAGGCAAAACAGATAACAATTTCATTTGTAAATGAACACATTGAATGCCAAACTCAAAAACAAAACCACTGACCTGTTATTTCTCTCCAGCCAGTGGCATCGTGACTGCGCACCTTGCTAGTCTCACTTGTGCTCTGTCTTAGCATACTACCTAGGAGCCAATACTCTCAGGCTCCCCAACATGGCTGAGCCAGCTTGAAATAATGCCTGATTTATGCTCAGCTTTTGAATTTACAGGATAAGGAGGAAATAGGGAGCAGGTTGTTGGAACGGCCAAGTACCACTGACAGTTCATGGGTGCCAATCAAAGAAGATGAATGAGTAGAAGAAACACGGTAGACATGGACAAAAGAGCAAATGACTGAGCGGTGTCATGTTTTAAAGAACTTTTTCTACCATCTTGAAGGGAGGAAATAAAACTGACAATGAGCATAAGACCAAATCAAATCAAATCATATCTAGAACTTGTTATTCATTCAGCGAAGATCTGTTGAGCACCTATGTATTGCATAACACGTATTCTTGAAGGGTTGCTGTGTAATGCTGCACAAAATAAACAAAACTCTCTCCCCACTTCAAGTCAGAGCAATGCCTGCTAGCATTTGACCAACTTAGCTTTTCTCTTCTTGACGCATAGGTCTGCAAATAGCATGTTTCAAAGCTGTAAAAGGAGCCAGAGGATTTTCACTTCCTCTTTTACAGATTTCTTTGCAGGAGACTCACGAAGGAGCTCTACTTGTGCATAAAAAGATATTTAAACCCCTAAGGGAAGGAAACAGACAAATGGAATAGAAGTTTTCATAAACTAGCAGCTACACAAAGCTAAGCCAGTCAAAGCCAGAAAATGTGCTGCTAATAAGAATAATGAAATCCGAGATTTAAGATATTTAAAACAATTTCCAAAAGCTTAACATCTGTGCTGCAATTATTAAGCTGGTAGGAGCAATTTACCTTGTTTTCCCAGACTAACTCAGCTAAACTAGCGAGCTAGTGTCGTGGAACTGTCCAGATTTCCTGTAATGCAATTTAAAAGTCTGGAAACAGCAATTCGTAGTTTCTAGTCATTTTTATGTTGAGCTAAGAAATATAGGCCGTCCACAATGCCCTATGATTTTTCAAAGAACTTGGGATAAAGATACATGTAGCTAGCTCTCAACATCTCCGAGCTTTATTCAAGAAAAATCTTGAGAACTGAAGATCAGGTGATATCCCAAGCAATTGTCAATCAGATGGTGCTTAGAGAACATGCTTTATTTTTCCTGTGTGTGTATCATGCCACAAAACAAAATTCCTGCTGATGCCAGAAAATCTGCTGCAACCGAATGGTCTGAAAATATGCAGTAATTTATAACCTCGTCTCCCCCAGAACCCACTTGATCAGGCTATAGGAGTTCTCGTAGCAATGTTGAGCTCCATTGATAACTGTTGTTATGGTTATATTTACTTGGATGATGAGAGTGGGTCTCTTCCCCTCTGCCAGGCTGTAAATGCTGCAGTGGCACTGTGGTATGTTGGCTTATCACTGAATTGCCCTCACCTAACCACAATAAATATTTGTTAAGGGAGGAAAATGCCAATCATCACAACCACTAAATTGGTTACACTCCAAATACAACATTGCGGTAAGCAACGCTGGCGTGAGTAAATAATGCAGAATTAGGAAATATGATTATTGATGGTTATTCAAATTCCAGGAAAACGCCTGTGTGAAGCCACAGAATCCAATGTGCTGATGCCAGCTTCCTCGGCAATTGTCAGGATGACACTGTCATTCGTATCATAATGGTTTGGAGCTGTTCTGCGCTAGCCCCTTTTTGTATATTATTGCTCATCTCCAGTAATTCTGTGAGGAGTGTGTGATTGCCTCCATCTTCCAGATGGAGAGATTAAAGCTTCTACATTTCCTTTTTTTAAATAATTTTATTAAGAAACAAATAGCAATGAGACAGTTTCAAAACCGATTAGTAGGAGAGTTTCAATAATCAATACATTGCATATTGTTATCTTCTTAGTGCTTATTCATAGTACAAGATGCAGATATGAAATCCTGTCCAAACACTATTAGTACAAACCTTTCTTCTCATTGAATTAAGAGAAAGTAGCTGTATATCTATCCTATTTTGTATATACAGATACAAAATGGTCATTCATTTTTATCCCCTTTTTTGCTTAGTTTTGTCAGAGAAGGGTATTCCATTGCCATTTAAATATTGTAGGTGCATGAATTCAGCAAAATAATCCAATATAGTCCAGTAGTCCATACTAGTAGTGGGTTATCCGTAGGACTGGCAATGTCAGAAGTTGTTGACCTGAGCCCTTTACAGCCCAGGATACCAAGATGGCTTCATCCTTTATACCTTGTTTTTTTTTACCTTTCTGCTGGATGGTTAAGACCAAGATAAAGCAAGACCTATATAATAAGAAATGTAACTTTTGTATCTGATAAGGTCAGTCAAGTCCCCTCAGGATTTATTCTGAAACCCTGTACCGTGCTTTGTAGATCCTTTGCCAGTGTCAGCCATGTGGATGAGTCACGGCCATTGCTTGACCAATTTGTTCTCTATGAAAAGGGCTTCTACATTTCTTAAGCAGCGGAACCAGCATTGAGCTCAAGGCTATTCCAATCTCGTTTCGTCCTTGAGACTGTCTCAGGAATAACTTTTCTTCCCAATGGAATGTCTATTTAGAATTTACTGTCTTAGACATCATGACACCCGAGTTTGGCCTCTCCCTCTAACTTGCTTTGACCCCACTGGTGGCCATCAGGATGAATCTTTTTTTTTTTTCAAAGAAAATGTTTCTTCCTGTGATATATTCATCTCTTGTAGATTCCTGTTCTGACAGCTCTGGTTACTATAGTAAAAGAGTAGATGTGACAGACAGTCCAGGCAGAAATGCCTTAAGGTGAGATGCTGAAATAATTCCTGTTTTGACTTGCAGGATAGAACCAGCTGGAAAAAGTCATATTTTTTTCCTCACTAGAAGACCACAGAATATAAAAGAATGGGTTCTTTTGTTAAAGGATCATTTTAAAGACATATTTCTGTTTTATTTCCATGCATGAGAAGTTCAATTTCAATAAATGAAATTGGCGTATATATTTTTTTAATGTATTCAGTCAGGGTTTCACTATGCATCTCAGACTCATAGTGATCCTCCTGTTCTCAGCCTCTGCAGTACTGGGATTACAGGGGTTTCACCACCATGCCCAGTCTTGGTGGCCAAGTCAGCCCACCCTGAGGGCAGGGCCAGTGTGGTATTTGATGCCCAGGACTGAACCTCAGTCCATGTTCTTGCCTAAGAGCTCAGCTATCTCACCAGCCCAATTGGTGTATATTAATCACATGTATGTTATATGTACTTCCTCATCTCTGATCAATTGTTTGCATAATTAGAAACTCCCAAAATGACTTATTGAGCCTGAAAAATTTATTACTATTGAATGCTTATTCAATCTAATTGGGCTTTTTAATAGATCATATATCTCAGGAAGAAATGAAGATCCAGTTTGCAGGTAATATTGGTGATATAAAGAACAGACTTTGGATTTGATAGCAAGCACAGTAGTGAAACTTGGGTAGAATTTTACAAAGCTGCATGGCTCTGCCTCACCCGTGTCTGGTCACTGATCTACAATGCCAGTGCCTGAGGGACTACTGGGACAGGCCTGAAGAGACTAGAATTCAATTCAATATATTTGTCTTCCTTCTCATTAACAGCTGGCCCTGATAAATGCATAATGGTTTTCACCGGCCTTGTACACATGAAACATAGCTGCCACACGGGTGTCTGGAACAGAAATGGTGGAAACTATGTCAAAGCAGATAACAAAGGTCAACTCATTTTTCCCCACAGATCATCAAGAATAATCTTTTTTCCATTACTGGATCGCAGTAGCTAGCATGTAAAACAAGAAATTTCATACAACTTCTATTTTCTACCCATTGTATGTTTCATGGCCAAAATACCGAGAAATGGAACAGCTAAATGACCTAAAGAAGCTAGTCACCTCTTAGGCAAAATTTTAGCTTCAAAGCAATCCCCACTTGAAGGAAATACAACTGATTTCATTGTAAGATTTCATGCTAAAATCTGTATATAAATCATGGTTGGAGGAAAGGGTAGAAGACTTCTTTAAACTTCTAAAACTGTTGCATCATACAAAATGCTTTGAAGTCTTTTTTAGTGGTCCATTGGTACCTGGAAAACATGGCAGACTATAAAAGAATGGATATAATTAATAGACTTTTCAGGGGATATTTCTTTAGGATACTTGTCTTTGCGAGTTAACCTGCTCATCCAGCAGTCTCAGCTGTGGTAAATATTAGAAGTACGTGAAGATGGCCCAGAGCCAATCAAAAGGTCACCTCGGGACACCTAGAGACCCATAAATATATGTTTTCTTTTTGTTCCCAATGGTCTTGGATTTTAAAACCAGCAACCACAATTTAACAGAACTCACACATTAATTAGCCTTATTGTTTTCACAATCTAGACAGAGTAATCACTGACATGAAAGCAGAATTTAATTAAAAGTGAAGTGCAGATGAGCTGGAACGGAAGGGAGAGGGAACACCACTGAAACCAAAGTTGCCTTTCCTCTGGTGTCCTCTGGCCCCAGGCGTACAACACAGGCATCTTGCACAGAGGAGATGTCAGAGTCCTATTAGGATAAAAATAATCATGCTAATGATAATACCATAAACCATTATCATAATGATTAAAAGTGTTAATTATATTGAACTACATTGCTGATGATAACATAGTAATGACTATTTTACAGAAGTAAATATCAAAGGCTAGTTTTAATTATTAATAGCGATCATCATGCTTTTGAAGTTACCCCTGCTGTCCTGGAATGGTCATATTTTCTCAGTAGTTGGGATTAAGAAGACACAGACCTAAAACTCTGGAGAGAGACTACAGACCTACAAATATATGTTTGTGGACTGTAGCAGTGAGTGCAGTCTGCTTCTCCTTGAGGCTTGGTCATTGGGATGGTTTTCTGTGTTCTCTCTCATCTTCATCCATCCTACCAATAAACACTCATCACCTGAAGGTACCCAGGCATTTCAAGCTTCTTTGCAAGCTGAAAAAGTATAGCCAACTCCCCAGGCTAAGTTACCTTCATGCTCAAATCTTACCTCACTGCTCTAAGTAGCTTAAAAAGAAAGAAGAAACCCAATGTGGGGGAGGGGTGGTGCAGGCCTGTAATCCCAGCATGAGGGAGGCAGAAATCAGAAGGATCACTACAAGTCTGAGCTGCACAGTGAGACCCCACACACACATGAGAAATGGAAAAACCCATCACCCCTTGCCCTCACTTGCATTCTTGTACATCAGCCAGGTATACAACACTTCAGAAGATGAAAATATGCACTGTGTCTCATCAGAAAAATGTTAGAAAACTTTAGTCTGTACTCTCCACTAAAACTCACAGCAGTGTGGAGTAAAATGCCTGATGCAGCTCTGTGCTTATTCAGTATCCTCCTGCATCACTTTTGCGTTATAGACCTGAGTCTGGGAGACAACGAAGCAGCTTTGTGCTGCAGTCATTTAGTGTAAACCTTGGCTAGACTTTCTAGTGCCCAAACTTCTGTGTCTTTCTATTCAGACATGGTGCTTGTAAGCAGCATCATGGTTGAGTCTTGGGTTGTTGTTGTTTTTATTTTTAAACTAGCCTGACAATATGTATCTCAAGTTGAAATGATTTTAGTATGTTTACTTCAGATGTAGTTATGCACACATTTGACTTCACCACATTATTCTTTACTTTATGTTGGTCCAAGTCCCCCCTACATTGTGGCTTCGTTTAGATTTATTGAATGGTTTTTTTTTGTTTGTTTTGTTTTGATTTTGGTTTGTTTTTGGTTTATTTTAGTCTGTGTTCCTCTAAATTCTTTTGTCACTTTTAGAAGTTTTATATGATTCCTTCTTCACATATTATTTTTGCATATTTTCACTTTTTGGAACATATTTTTGTCTCTGAAGATATTTTTATTATGTTTCTAAAATACATCACCTTTTATTTTCTTGAACATATTCAGCATAGCTATTTTATAGTTCAAATCTGCTAATGCCATTATCTGGATTCCTTGTGGTGCTGGTTCCTTTCTTGCTTATGTCTTGTGGTCTGTTGTCCCAAATTAGGGCTCTCACATATTATGTGAAAAATGTAGAGAAAACTTGAGACTCTTTAATATAGTATCTTCCTCCTAAGGAATTTTGAATTTGATTTTGGACCTAAAAGAAAAAAGTACTCTGTTGTTCCAATCACTTCAACTCAGAGGTTCCAACTTGCCCTCACCCCTACTGAGTACACTCTTAGGTCCCCGCCTAAAAGTCTGAGAGGTCTGGTGCACTGTCATCCCTTCCTAGGAAACCTCCAACTCAGATAAGTTTCTCACTAGGAATGGCACCATGGGCTAGCTGTCTATGGCTGCAAGCTTATCTACACCATAAAATGTGAATCTGAAGAGGCACACTAATCCATTTTACTCATCTACATTTTCAAGTAAATATATGTGTTGATTCTTTCCTGTGCAATGGGGGTAAGGGGACATAGAAGGAAATGTTAGCTGCTCTAAGTTACAGTGAGGCTGGAGTGTAGATTTTTTGGATTTTTAAGTATACTTGGCTGTATATTTTTGAATATACAGACAACAGGAGGTACACCAGTATAGGCTTTAGACTACCCAGACACCTTCCCTGGAACTCTGTAGATGCTGTTGCCTAGATTGGTCTTCGCTTCCGAGAGTGTCTTACTGTGAAGATCAATCTAAGGTTAGCTCATCTGTCTACAGCTGCCAATGGCAAGGTCAGGCACTATTTGTACTGTTTGCCCTTAGCAGGAAAAAGCTGCTCGACCTTACCCTGATGAGCAACGCCGATGCCTTTCCTCAGGAAACACTGGCTGCTAATTATCAAATGATTTCCTCGGTATTTCATGAAGTTTGTGCTCTCATCCAAGGAATAAGGCAAGGCACTTATTCAATTAAATATTTATTCCTGAGCATTTTTAATGTAGAAAGCATTAAGCTAGGTTCTATGGACTGTAAGATTAATTTTATTTTCATCCTTTAATAACTTGACTCCAGTTATGTTATCATTGTTTTAAGGCTTTTTATGGTACAGAGCTCTATTGTAAAAGTCCTTTATTTCAAGTTCTTTTTGAAAGCAGACAAGGCATAAATAATTAATAAATCCATGAACAAATTGCCATCCCCGTTCTCAAAGAGTTTATGATCCAGAACTAACTCAGCTTGCTGTGGAGTTAGTCAAATTGGGTTGTCCTTGAACAGAAGGTCATTGAGCTAAATCACAGTAGGCAGGGATGCTATCAGGAGGTGGACATTGAGAATGATGTGTCCAAAGCAACCCTCCTTCTTTATCACCAGAACTCAAATTCTGTTCCTCTACCTCCCACTTGCATAGCAATGTACCTTCAGGAAAACTGGCCAATTACATGGTGAATGTGATGCACCTAAAATTAATCTTCTCTCCTTGACCGACAGTTAGGGCAGTGATGGGCCATGACCTGGCTCTAGCCATGGACATGTGAGAGTCTTCTCAGAAGATCCTAAAGACAAAATCACAGAGTAAGTCCTTTCTCTTCCTGCTCTGGATGTCTCTGTGTTCAACTATAATGGCAGAAACTATCTTGTCATACAGCTAAGGACGAGAACAGCATGGAGAAAGGTCAACAGGACGGAAGAGCATTGCACTTTGAAGGTATCTTTGAGATATCAGACAAAGAGTCTAAGTAATTCACTGCAGCCATGATTTTTTAAAAAGATGTAAGAACTAAAATTTTTTATTGAAAGAAAAATAAAACTTCTTGTAAAACTGGGTGGAGCAGGATTTTAATGTCCTTTAATATCCCAAGAAAAATGGCATTGAGATAAGAAACATGATTTCTGATGAGTGTATCAAGCTGAATTAGAATGTTTTCTGAAAATTTTTGGAATCACTTCTTCAGGTAACCATTGCATGTTAGCCAGTAAACATTTTGATCAGATGTTCTCCATCAAAATGCTCAAGTCAGGGTTCCTTGGCATTGCTGACAACTGGGCCTCACTGTTCTCTGTAATGAGGGCCCATTCCACGTACAACTGATCTCTAGATCCTTCCTACTCACCAAGTGTCAGGACCACCCCTGCCCTTACTTGTAACAACTAAAAATGCTTCTAGACAATGCTAAATGCCTCCAGCTGAGGACCATGACCTAGATAAATATCACATTTTTACAGACCTCTGTCCAGTGTAAAGAAAACTAAGAGTTCCTTTTAAAAATTGACTTCGTTCATTATCATCTTTAAAAAAGTTAACTCTCACAGTGCTCATAGCACTACAGAAACATGTGATATAAAGAGACAGTCATCCATAAATCATTCCTTCTCAAATATTAACAATTCAGTGTATAAACTCCATTTGTTCTATTTATTTATTTTCATAAGAGATTACTTGGTATATATCAACAAGATTACAATATGCATTCCAAGTATTTTCTTTTCATTCTAATAAATGTATATAGCATATCTTCATTTTACATATACATCTATTTACATGTTACCTATATGTAAATTCCATGCTTATTCTTGCATGAATGTTTTGTCATTGATTTACATAATTGCCTAATGATAAATACTAACATTACCATCTGCAACATTGCCATCATAACATATTAACTCAAAATAAAAAAAAGATTTTCATCCTGTTTTTTATATACATATATTTATTTTTTCACTACAAAATGGTCCTTCATTTATAACTCCCTTTTTTGTTTTCTTTTGTCAGAGATGGGTGTTCCATTGCTGTCAGTGAAGCTGTATTTGTAGAAGTCTTTAAAGGACCTTTTCATACTTGATGCCAGTCCAAATATTATAGGTATTTGACTTCATCAAAATATCCCAATGTAGCCCAATAGTCCATAATAGTAGTGGGTTATCAGTAGAACTGGAAATTTTCAGAAGTTGTTGACTTGAGGCCTTTACATCTCAGCATATTAATAATAAATATACAGCTACTTTCTCTTAGTTCAATGAGAAGAAAAATTTGTACTATTATTGTTTAGACAAGAGATCATGTCTGCATCTTGTACTGTGAATAGCTACTACAAAGACAACAATATGCAATGTATTAATTATTGTAACTGTCCTACTAACCTGTTTTGAAACTGTCTTATTGCTTTTTTCTCATTAAAATTAATAAAAAATTTTGAAAGATTTTCATTTATGTAAAATATGAGTTATTTTGTAATGTTTGAACCAAGGGCTAGGTGGGGAGGGGGACACAGATGCCTTCACATCTCTTCCCTACATTGCCCCACATATATTCATGCTCCATATGGCAGCCACTGGGTTTGAAGAATAAATGCTTCACTATACCCTTCTCTCCATTATAAGTTTGGGTTCATATGGTAGACCTGAGAATCATCCCAATGGCCATACAAATGACAGCATCATTCTCTTTTTCTTTTAAAATTTTATTGATAAACAGATAGCAATGAGACAGTTTCAAATCAAATCGGAAGTACAGTTTCAATAACTAATACACTGCATATATTCTTCTTAGTGGATAATTGCTGTACAAGATGCAGACTTGAGATCCTATTTACAAACACCATTAGAACAAATCATTCTATTCATTAAGAGAATGTAACTATATATCTATCCCAACCACTTTCAATACACAGACACAAAATGGACATTTATCTGTATACCCCACTTTTTCCAGGTTCTGTTATTGAATATTATAGGTGTGTAAACTCAGCAAAATATTCTAAAAGAGTCCAGTAGCCCATAATAGCATTGGGTCTTCTGTTTAACTAGCAATGTCAGAAATTATTGACCTGAGTCCCCTACAGCTCAACATAAGAACATGGCTTTCCTTCCTATATTTTGTCTTTATACTTTTCTACTGGATGGTTAAGACCAAGGTAAAGCAGGACCTGTGCAACAAGAGTTGTAGCTTTTGGGTCTGAGAAGGTCAGTGAAATCCCCTCAGGATTTATCCTGAGATCCTGTACCTCAGATTGTAGAACCTTTGTCAGTGTCAGCCAGACAACATCATTCTTAATATGAGTCACCTAAGGAGTTTGGTTTGACCTATGGCCAGAGTGAACTTCTTAATCTATCTGTAAGTTGTATTTTGTTCCACTAAATGGACCTTTTACCCACTTCTTCTAGAAACAAGATAAAACTATGAAGTTCCTCACATTAATGAGCACAAAAATGCTGCTCAGAACAGGCAATTCCAAGAGACAGCCAGGCAAGACTGAGTCTTTCATGAATAAAGATTTTGTTATCTGCATTTGCCAATCATATTTTCTCTAAAGAACACAAGGAAGAATTAAGAGAGGTCACATGTGTTCCTCTCATCTACTTTCAAATTAGGCAGTAGAACAGTAGTTATTTTTTATCTATAAACACGTCAAAAGGAAATAACCTTTCACTGTTTCAGAGGCAAAAGTTTTGTATGAAATTTGCGCCTGTTTTTCACCTGGTTTAAATTCTACCATATTAAAATATATAACATATAAAACAAGTAGGTTCAAAGTTTTGTAAAATACATGATAGGCATAACCAGACAATCAGAGTCAAATATACACAGATGTATATATATATATATATATATATATATCTGTGCATATGAGGCAATCTACAAAAAATAAATTTTTTAGTTAATGCAAATGTTAGCTGTTCAATAAAGATTTTTATCAAAGAAAATTCTGGTGGGTCACTGATAGATTTGTATAGGTTACCCGCATACCATTTGGTTGCTCAGTTCTTACCTTTCTTAACTCATTTTTTTCAGGCTTTTCCCTTGATCTGTACAAGTATGTCATCTGTAGACAACTTCACTTCTTATTTACTGTGACATAGAAAATTTCTTCAAGATTTTGCTTAGCAAGATAGATTCTCATAACTACCAAAAGTTTAAGATGCATAGTAAAGACTTGTATTTTCAAATAGAAAATTAAAATAGAATAGAAAAAAAAAGAAAAGGAACACAACTTTTTAAAGAATACAAAATAGTTATAAAAAATACCATTAGTGACAATACAAAATTTCATTAAACAAAGCAATAGGAATTCAACAATGGTTGCTATATTGCATGATATTATCTTCAAATTAGTTGTGTAAGTTACCAGATATAAACATGAAAGATGGTTTAAAGAAAAAAAAAACAAAATAATAACAAAAAGGTTGTAAGAAATTCAGAAGAAAAAATGTTGAGAATAAAAGGAGCATTAACTGCTTCTTTCAAAAGGCCAGCAGAAATTGGCAGTACAATTATCCAAACTATCTTGCATATATACATAAATATATATTTTCCCTTCTTTCTTTTGTGCTTTTCCTCATCCCAGTTTTTCTTTTCCATTGAATACATTATTTCCCTTTTACAGTATCTATCGTACCTTTCTAATTTTACTTAGTCTTTCTGGTTCCCACACTAACAAGATAATACGGTGTTTGTACATGTGGATCTGATTTATTTCATTTATAATATAGTCTCAGTTGCATCCATTTATCTACAAAAGCCTCAAATTTGTCTTTATAATAGCTGAATAATACCCCATTGTGTAAAAATACTATATCTTTTTGATTCATTCCTCCGCTGATGGGCATCAGGCTTGTTTCCAAGATTTCGCTGTGACAAACTGTGCTGCCATAGACATGGCTGCGCATATCTCACTGTGGCATGATGATTTCAGTTCTTTTAGAAAAAATACCTAGCTGGTATGACCATTATGAAAATCAGCACAGAGATTCCTCGAAAAGCTAGGATTGGAGGTGCCTAAAAGAACCCACAGTTTTTGAAAATACAGCTATGGCAAGATGCATAATCTTGAGGAGCAGCACTCAGAAAAATCTTGCAATGACAACCTCAACTGAAGGGTCGTCAGCTGTGCTCTCTAATGGACATATCACTGGCTCAAGGCCTCCTCACACCTGATCCACACCTACGGGACCATCAGAAGGAATCACTGAGCTCTGAAAACCAGGGAAACAGCTCTAAACTCTATAGTTCAAAGTGCTTTTGAGCCCCATTTTAGCCTCTTGGTCAAACACAGTAAACAGCCCCAGGAGGGCAGACACAAACTCAATTCTAAAGAAGCAGTCAGCATGCACAGGGAGCAACTGACCAGAAAATGTCCCAGGGTAGTGTTTGCATGGCTGTAATGATTGATACACTGTGTCAACTTGAGAAGGCTAGAAATTTAAGCGATTCAGCAGGAGGCCAGGCTCCTCATTTTGTAAACATTCTCACCCTGTGCAAGAGGAGGGCAGGAGACAGTATGGCTGCAAAGGATCCTCCCTAGGGAGGTAGCCTGCATACAATATAAGGGAGGGAAAGAGCCCCATCCCCATTGCTGCTTTTGCTGTCTTCTGCTGCCTTGAACTGCTGCCCCTAGGCCAGGCCACCTGTCTTGGAGCCAGCTGATTATGGACTGAAACATCCACAAACTGTGAGCTAAACAAACCTTTCCTTCTTTAATTCTGGGTACCAGGTATTTTTTTTCCCAGCAATGAGGAAAAAGTAAACTAGACAATGGCCGGACATCCTGGGCCTGGAGCCAACAGGAAGCTCATGCGCTGTGCAGAGCTAACAGCATTAAGGCCCAGAGAGAAGACTTGATCTTTTCTCACATGGACTTCTAGTAGAGACAAAGGACAGTAAGCAAAGGCTTATTATGTGCATTATGTTATATATACACAAAAGTTTTGGGTTTTAAATGGACCATCTGTGCACTCACTAATTTAAGAAACAAACTATACATACCTATGCAGCCTTCCTTATTTGAATTGACCTCCCTCCTAGAATAAAAAAAAATTAACACTCTTTGATTTGCATTACTCTCCTTCCTACTCCCATAGCTAAAGATATCCTGTATTTGTTGTTTTCAATTCGCATGCATGAAACAAGTATGTGTGATTCAAAAATAACCTACAGAATTAATACTTATAAAAATTACAACAGGTCCTGCTTTACCTTGGTCTTAACCATCCAGTAGAAAAGTATGGAGATGAAATATAGGAAGGAAAGCCATACTGTTATGTTGAGCTGTGGGGGACTCAGGTCAACAATTTCTGACATTGCCAGTTAAACAGAAGACCCAATGCTATTATGGGCTACTGGACTGTTTTAGAATATTTTGCTTGAGTTTTCACACCTATAATATTCAATAATGGAACTTAGAAAAAATGGGGTATACAGATGAATGTCCATTTTGTATCTGTGTATTCAAAGTGGTTAGGATAGATATATAGTTGCATTCTCTTAATGA
>NW_004524596.1:8885173-8897527 GCF_000260255.1 Octodon degus | reverse complement strand
TTGCACCTTGCTGCAAACACTACTTCTGCCCCTTGCACTTTTTTCCACATTACATTTTTCAAGTTTTGAGAGCAGTGAGTTGGAATATAAGATCTTCATGCAAAGGAATAACAGGAGATTCCTTTTGCTTTGATTGAGACCACCACAGTCCTGGGAATTATCAATCAAATGAGTAAAATGGGAAATAATGATGACTTTAAAATGTAACTGAAGTTGTTACTTGGTCTCACTGTACTGAGCTCATGTCTGTAACCCTCAAACAACTACAGAAAAAGATAATATCTTCCTTTTGTACATTTTATAAATCGTTCGTATAACTGCCCCTCAACATTTTATACCTCTTTCTCTCTCATTTATACCTGCCAGCCTACCTTTAAAACAAAGGCAAATATTTAGACATCATCATCTTGAAATACAGAAGGAGCAGATGACAGATCTTTATGTGTGGCCCCATAAAAATAGGGATCTTCTTGGAAAAGTCACCATCAAGGGGTATCAAAATCCCTGAATCAGCGGGGCATCGTCGCACATGCCTGTAATCTCAGCACTTGAGAGGCTCCATCAGAAGGATTGCTGCATGTTCCTGCATGGTCAAGGCCAGGTTGGGCTACAGATTGAGACCCTATCACAAAGGCAGGGGGGCTGACTCACTGAGTATAGTCACTCTACAGTATAGTCCCAGTTCAGAAGCCTTGACATCTAAAGTGTAAGCTCCACAAACTTGGGACTGTGTATCTAATTCTATGCAACCCAGTGTCTAGCAGAGAGCCCGACAGAGGGTAAGTCTGCCATGAATATTTCTTGCTGAACTCTGATGATACTAAAGATGAATTTGGTCCCATAAATGCAACATTCTCAGGACTTCAGGGATTAAATAATCAAAATTGCAGATTTGTTGCACTTTTGCATAAGCGTTCCTAAGTCTTTCTAATTTTTCTATCACACAGTTCATACCCTGTGCTCTTTCAGTCTCATTAGGGAAGACTTGCTTGCTGTCTTTGAGTACTAATTATGCTGACATTTCTCTACCTGAGGCTAAATGTATCATCAATGAGCTTTAACCTTATCAGTTAGAGCCCTGCACCACTGTGCTGACAGGAGGGCCAGCCGCTTCCTGGGGGCCTGCAGCCGCAGCTGCAAATCAAGACCTTCAAGGAATCTTCAGTTCCTGCTTCATCCAAACCTTGAAAGAAAATCATGAAATTTATATGTCAGAACACGAATGCATTTATAGGTAGAAATATAACTACCAAGAAGAACAGAATATGCCAGTTATGGAATTTAGGCATCCTTCCTGGTTTGTATGGCTTTTTGTAGACTTGCACTAATTACTGTTATTCTTAGTTAGAGGGAATATCCTGCTTGAATCTGACCTACATCGCCTTGCTTGAGGTCTGCTTCACACGTAGTGGGTTTCTAAATAAATGAGTAGTTATCTACTTCTCCCTTTCAGCCCTCTATGGTCTTTCCAATCATTCTTCCTTCTTATTCTTCATTTTCATCTAATTAAATTCTATTTCCAAAGTGAAATCTCATAAGAATACAGAATGATGCTTACTGAGAGCTTGTGTGGAGATTCTAGTGGAGAAGCGCAGCTACTCCTATACCTTTGACCCAGGGACGGTCCTTCTCTATCGGGGGTGGTTGTGCTCATCGGCCAAGCACACAGCTTCAGGAGGGACACACGGAGGGCTGAGAGAGGAAGGGGACAGCCGCCTAGCCAGCCAGGTCCGCCAAGTCAACCCTGGTGACCAGCGGGGTGACACATTGCAGCCAGATCACCCCCACATCCCAGAATGATGCCCATTGGGCATTGAGCTTGATCCATAGCACACAGAAAGGTGCTTCCTATCTGAAAACCCTCCAGGCTGGAATTCCTCGGCCCCATCTATACTTACAGAAATCTAAAGATTAAAATATCACTATCTCAGGAAAGAAGCATGTCTTTAAATTATCATAGAGAAGTACATCAGAAAAGCTCCCAATTCTAAAAATGCTATGTTAACCTGTAACCTAAATCAGTGGATAAGTAGACAAGAATATAAATGAATAATACTCATTTGGAAAAAAAAAAAAAGAAAATTCAAGATTTATCCTCTGTGGCATTTTTACTGATGTTTTCTAGTATCAGAAAGTATGAAGTGAAAAATTAAACTATTTGAGCAAATCTCGCAATGCAGCTGACACTGTACAGACCAAACAATCACTTTGATCATTTTACCAGGGTATCAAAACATCTGAATCAAACAATTACTTTCAATAAATAATTTTTATGAAAAATGTGCATTAAAAGCAAAAGCACTAAACTGACCACATAAAAGCCACGTATGTTCCGTCTCAATTAGCCACTTCACTCCAAAACCAGCTCAGGCAGCTACCTGTTAATCTCATGCGTCTAATATTTATGAACTTTATCTTAGTCTCAAAACCCTCACAAAGGAGCTAGAGTAGAGTCAAATCATTTGTTAGAAGAACATCACCTATTAATTTAAAAGGAATTTATACAACTTGGTAAATGTCCGGGGAATTCTTAGAGAAACCAGAAGTCATTACCTTAATGCATCTGTTCAGGAACACTCCTGTTCACAAATAATTTTGTTTCAAAAATTATTTGAACATTCACAAAAATATTTCAAAATTTTTTTGCTTCCATTTACAAACTCCACGTCAGGTGACAAACACAATTGCCGCTATCTTCTCCACACAAACACGAACACGGCATCTTCCCCCAAATCAGGAAACAAATAGCACCAGTGTATAAGTTTTGGGATGTTAAAGACCAATATTTTGTCCGCATCTTGTACAGCAATTAACCGCTAGGAAGAATGTACGCAATGTATTAATTATTGAAACTGTCCTACCAATTTGTTTTGAAACTGTCTCATTGCTATTTGTTTATCAATAAAATTATGGAAAAAATAAAATAAAAAAATAGAAAGACCAATATTTTCCTTTTATTTTTATTTATTTATTTATTTATTATACTTTTTAAAAATGTATTTGGTATAGGGTCTCACTATACATTTTGGACTTGTACTGATCCTCCTGTTTTCCGCCTCCCCAGGGCTGGAATTACAGGCTTACACCACCACACCAGGTCTCAATGGCTGGCTCAGCACGCCCAAGGGTGGGGCCATCCTGGCATGTGGTACCAGGGATCGAACCCCGGTCCCTGCACTTGCTTAAGCAGGCACTTAGTCCTCTGAGCTATCTTGCCAGCTACAAAGCAATATTTTAGTAATTCTTTGTTAAATTAATAAAATCTGATGACTGGAATCCAATGGATGAATTTGTGAGAACTCAGTCACTGCTGTGTTCAAAGGGGGAGCTCCAAATAGCTCACACATAGACTCTTCCTTGTCCACGGCTATGTAAGAGACAAAAGAAGGAATTTGATTGATATGCATTGCCCCAAGTCTGCAGGAAAAGTAGAAACCATTAAGGTATATTAAAACAAGCATTTACTAATTTTTTTAGTAGGTCTTGCCTAATTTGCATCTAATTAAAAAGGCATTGGTTGAACAGTTCACATTGAGCTCTTACCAGCTACTAGCAAAGTTTTCCTAACCAGCACAGAGCAAGGGTGAGGAATGCTGCCCCCGGTATAGCCTCGATTTTCTGCCCCATGAGTCTTCTGCTCATGAGCAAATTAATGTCTCAGCTGGGACAGGAGAGTGACTGGGAGCTCAAGAAAAGACAAGTCTTTGTCTGTATGTGGCTTTCTTGTCAGATAGAATGACACAGAGCACGGGGCCCAGACTCAGGCCTCTATGGGTGTGAATTTCAAGTCTCCCACTGAGTACTGGGACAGTTATTAGCACTTCCAGGTTTATTTTTCTCATTTATAAAATCAGAGCAGCGGGGGCCCAACCCTAGCTCAGTTCTTTAAGTGGCTGCTTCCACAATGCTGGCAGCCTCAGTTTGCTGTAGTTCGATCCCCACAACACTCCAGCCATGCAAAAGTGCCCTGAAGGCATTCAAGGAGCAAAACACACACACACACACACACCAAAAAAAAAAAAAAAAAAAAAAAAAAAAAAAAAAAAAAAAAAAAATTCCTTAAAATCAGAGCAGCGCTGGCTACTTTGCCTTTTCTTCTCCTTCCTGATGCTCGAGCTGAACCCAGGTCGTGCTAAGTTGCTCCACCACTCAGACCGGACTCCAGTGTGCGGTCCTCTTGCCTCAGCCTTCAAAGCGCTGGCATTGCAGGTGTGCTCCTCACACTCATGTTTGCTTTTTAAGAGACCTTCCAGCGACGTATGCACAGTTAGGTACTGCGCACAGTGCTCAACAAGGAGGTCGGAGCAGTGTCTGTTCCTGTTGCTGTTGTATCATTATTATTGTCATCATGTCCTCATGGAATCACCTGGGGAAGACTGCAGGATTGACTCTAGGAAGCAGGCAGCCTTGACAGAAGGATAGGAATAGTTCAGTGATGATACAGCACATAGGCCAGAAAGAGAAAAAACAATCTTCGAACAGCCAGGTTAAGGAATTCCTTAGGAGAAAAATAGCAAAGTAAATTCCTAAGTAAAAATAGATCAGGAAAGGAGCAAAGAGGACTCACAAGGATAACGATAGAGCGAGGGGATGGGAGATGGAAATTTAAGAAAATCTGCCAGGAAAACCCTGGAGAACAAAATGCTTCCACAGATAATGGGACCACAGGTAGCACTGCAGTATCATTTTCAGGGGCCCTCTGGACAAAAGGATGCCATCGCTACAGCCAACGGGATGCCCGGGGACAGCGGTGTTGCTGTGCAGTGCTGGCATCTGGGCAGAGCTGCTTTATGACCACACTGAGATAAATGAACAGTACAACGTGAGCAGGGCATTCACCCTCCTGCGGTCTCCCGGTTGAAGGGAAATAAAAGATAATGGAAAAAAGAATGTCACTTCCAGTGGTTTTTCCACAGCACTGAGTAGCAAAAATGTTGGGAAGAAGAGACAGGAACACTCCATCAATTTTCAGGACTTCAGAATCCAAAACATTAGCCTCTTCCCCCATGTATGTTTGGGGGAATTTCTATGAAGGAATTCACTGCTAACTCAAATGAACCTTGCCAGGTTCTCAGAATAAAACTCTTCATCAGCCAGGAAATTGAAGCTTAGTCATGACAAAATGGAAGAAATTTGGTGTCCCAAATTTCCAAAGACTCAGGATACCCCTGGCCACTCTGACCAGGGGGATTAAAAGGACACTTTCTGCTAGGTGTAGGGTTACATGCCTATAATCCCAGCAACAGGGAGGCTGAAGCAGGAGGATCGCTGTGAGTTCAAGGCCAGCCTGGGCTACAAAGTAGCTTAAGACCAGCTTGACCCTGTCTCAAAAAGAAAAAAAAAAAAAAAAATTAAAGACACTTCTTAAAACATTTATAAATACACCATAGGACACTAATATATTAAATATGGTCTTCTGCATGGATGGAGAATGGTCTCCAAAGCCTCAGGAGTTCGCAAGTGAGGCTTTTGGGAGAAGATCCAATGATGGGAGTTGCACAGCTGACTTGCTGTTAGGAGGCGGGTCTGGTCAGAAGCGGTGGGCCACTTGGGGTGAGACCTGGCAGGGTCCTTTCACCAGCTCTTATCTTGCCTCTGCTTCCTGCCCGCTATGACCTGAGTAGCTTTCTTCTGTGCTTCCACCATGCCACTTCCAAGTTTTTTTTCCTTTTACCTTTTATGTATTTATTTATCTGGTACCGGCTCTCAGTACACAGCTCAGACTCATAGTGATCCTCTTGTCTCAGCCTCCCCAGTGCTGCGATTATAGGTGTGCGCCATCAAACCCAGTTTCTGTGGCCTGCGCAGCATGTGGTACTGGGGATAGAACTCTGTCCTTGAGCTTGCTGGGCAAGCGCTTAGACCACTGAGCTATCTCCCCAGCCCTACCATGCCACTCAGCTGGAGCCCTCCAACCATGGAAGAACTGGGATTTTAGAAACATGAGCCAAAATAAACCTCTCCTCACTTAAGCTGTGTGTTGGGACTGGTATCTCCAGATGTAGAAAGTCACTAAGACCATCGTCCCGGCAAAGATGCTGCAATTGGGATGGCGATTGAGACTGGGCATGGTGGCGCGTGCCAGTAATCCTGGCACTTGTGCGGCTGTAATCAGGAGGATCGCTACAAGTCCAGTCTACACAGTGAGACCCTGTATACCCTGTACATCCTGTCCTAAATACAAAAAAAAAAAAAAGAAAAAGAAATTTATCCCTGGAGCTGGGCAAAAGGAAAGACGCATGTCTTCTGACTTGGGGCTGATGTGTGTGTTCCTACGGGCATGCGAGACCCCAGGTTACCTGATTCCAGTACTCCCAAGCCAGCAGCAAGATTTCCAAGTCCTACAAGTAAAGACTAGAGGAAAACAGATAACATACACTTCAGGATTTGTTTTTCTCCGAATCTACAACCTCACTCTCTTAATACAAAACCCCAAGAAGGAAAAAATAAATCCAATCTGATAAAGGAAGAAAGGCACGGTTCATCAGGTGTAGAAAAAAATCCTGCTTAAACAGCTGAATCCCCTACCCATCGCGAGGTCTCATGAAAATCATCAAGAGAGTTCTTTGGCAGCAGAAAGAGGGCATCCCTCCCTATGTGCTGAGAGCCCCCACCAGCACACCTCATTTGCTTCTCTTTGCCGTCCTGTGGAAAGATAAGTCTCAGTGTGTGATACGGATGGCACAGTAGAGATTATGCAGACAGGTCATCCTGGAAAGAGGTCTAGGCAGGGCCACCCAAGCAGCAGATGGGTACATGTTCTTGTAGTCTGATGCCATCTAAACAAAATATTAGGATAGAATAACAAGAAACCATATGACCTAAATGGCTTTGCTGCCGGCACTCATCAGCTTTTCATTCTTAGGACAAAATGACTGAGATAAGAAACCAGAAGGAAGCAAGATTATGTTGGCTTACGGTTAAGAAGGTTTCTGTTCACAGCCAGCCATTCCATTTGCAGGGGTCGGTGAGGAGGCAGGGAGCATGTGACACAGCAAAGTGGCTCACTTCATGGTAGACAAAAGGCAGAGTGGAAGTTAGAGGGGAGAAAGAGTGACAGGGACAAGGCATATGGTTCCCAGGATGGCCCACTGCCCCACTTCCTCCCACCAGGCACCATCTCTCAATACCAGCATCAACTCATGAGGGTCCGAGCCTTTGAGTCCAGCCACTTCCCCAAAGCTTCGGCTTGGAACATTGGGGCCTTAAACACCAGCCCTTCAACACACAAGCCCCTGGGGGATCTTTCAGATCCAAACTACACCACTGCCCTAATATAGTTAGAACCACACTTTAGGAGAGAGGGGGGCAACTATTCGTCGTGATTGGATTTTAGCAATGAAAAGATACAGAGACACATTTTGCTCTGCCTTATATGACTCTACGTTGAGGACACTTTCCCACTCTCTACATCATCATTCCATGACATTCAGACACAGCCACAAATGATGATACACTGTGGAACAGAAACCAACAAGAACATGTTCAGTAATTTTGAATTGTATGAGAAGGGTACAGTCAATGACACATTATAATTCACATCACATTATCACAAACCAAAGTTACGTAACCTCAGCAATCATTTAATATTGTATTTTAGTGGGAGAGAAGACACAGCTGCTTGGTTCCCCTCCTTAGGCTTCACTAGAGTACTTTGCTAAGGTCTTTGGGCATAAAACAAATGCAAAATTAAGAGCCTTCATCAGGAGTATCCCTCATTGGCTACGCTCCGTATTTCTAAGTACTGATGAATGTTTTTTCTTGCACAAGTGGTGCTAGATACGTGATCAGCCCAATAGTGTTCTTATCCAGTGACTAGCAGGAAAACAGCTCCCTTTATTTTTGTATAGGACCTTTACATTTTGATATAACTCAAAGATTCTCCAAATGAACAAAAGTCCACATAGAGTGGATCATCTAGTATAACTGGCCTTGAGATTTTGATTCTTGGACCTTTGGATTTCAGCTCTTTGGTATGGTGGCAGAAAGACCCTAGCTAGAAAAAAAAAAAAAAACCATCCTTTGATTGTGCAAAGAGACTATGGCACTTACTGTTGTTCCAGGAAGCTGCTGTTATAATTTGCACATAAAGAAAAAAATGAAATCAAAGAATAACACTGCTTACTTCTAAACCCAAGGCAGACCTTCCTCATGGCTTTAAACACAGATGATAGTGCACAAAATAAGACAAGTTGGACGATCCCTACTCAAAAGACTGGGACTAAGAGTGTTTCCAGTTTCAAATATTTTTAATATTCTAGATATTTGCATGTACATAATGAGATATCTTCAGACAGGTGCCAATTCTAAACACAAAATTCACTTGTTTTTATAGCTACCTTATATGAATAGCCTGAAGATAATGTTATACAATGATTTCAGTAAGTCTGAGTATTGACTTTGATCACATATTGCAAGATTTTCAAATTGCTACATATGATATCGTGTTGGTTGCAAATATGTTTAAGAGCATGGAACACTTTGGATTTTAGATTTTTGGATTAGGGATATTCAATCTGAAATTCCTCAGCTTATCTATCCTGACAGGTCCTCACTCCTCCATTCTACTATTTCTGGTACTTGGATCCCCAAGTGTGAAAGTTGAACTTCCCCCTAATAATATCTTCAAGATATCTGGGCTTGCATATCTTGGAATTTGGTGGTCTACAGTTAACACTAGTTTCCAAAACTGAGAGAGAAAGTCATTCCCAGAAAAGGAAACTTCTACACACATTCAACACCATTGATTCAAAATTGATTTGTGATCACACCAGCATGGAGGACAAGTGGGAAATCTTCAAGACAAGAACAGCTCGCCAGCAATTAATGAAAGCTAACAAAGGTGCTGGGCATGGTGGTACACGCCTGTCATCCCTGCACTTGGGAGGTCACGGTAGGAGGATCACCACAAATTCAAGGGCAGACTGGGCTATATAAATGAGTTCAAGGACAGCATAAACTACATAGCAAGACCTGCTGTCAAAATTTTAAAAAAAGGGCCGGGGAGATAGCTCAGTAGAATAAGTTCTTGCCTGGAAAGCTGCATGGTCCTGAGTACAGTCCCTGGTACCTCAAAAAATAAAATAAAATAAAAACTAAAACGAAGCTATTAAAGGAATCCTTTCTCCTATCACCTCTCGAAGAAGAACACTGTTCTGTACATGGCTTTTTAACTATATCCTTAGATGGACACTGTCCAGTCTATAATACTTTACCTGTAATAGAGCAAACACAGATCATCATTTGTGTATATTTTTTTTAGGAACAGTTTGCTTTTGTTCTGAATCTACCATTTCCAAAGTAGCTTTATGATTATTAACTGAATGTACCAAACACCATGACATCAGGAAGATGTTCTGCATCCTGTACACGGGATTCTATTCATCAGAAAGGAATTTGTACCATTGAAAATCAATATATCAACCTGCTGGTTTATTATGTGTAAAGTGGGAGAGGCAGCAAGTGCGTCAGTGCTCCCCAAGAGCCTCCAAAACTCTGGGCAGATGGAATCCAGAAAGCTCTCTTCTGCCCTGAATCATAAAATTACCACCAAGAAATAAACATGGAGGCCAGAGCTGAGGGAAGGCTGACTTTCCCCTGCTGTGCCTTCCACTTAAAAGCAGAACAATACAGAGTGTCCTCCCTGCCTGCCACGCTCTCACTTTCAGAGTTCCTCCAACAGCGCCGTGTGCTCTCCACAGGCCGTTTAAATGCTTCCCCCACCTTCACAGTTACGTTCTCTTCTGGAAAACGGGACTTCTGACAGCAGATGGTAGAACAAGAAGTCATTTGTATTGTGAAGCCAAGCCAAGGGTACTTCAGACTAGCAGACTCGATAACTGCTCATTCTAGCACCCAAAGGAAATGTTTCTGGTCTACTTTGTTGTAATCAAATGCTTCACAGCACACAAAACACTCATTTAGAATGACAAGATATTCCAAATACTTGTAGCACCAAGGCAAAAAGATCCTGGCCAGGCATAGGTAGATATGCCAGAGCCTTAAAAAATAGAACACACATGATTTCTTATGAAAGAAGTCATTGTCCCTTTATGTCCCTTCCAGGAATGCTCCCAAGTGTGAACAATGCTGGCCATATTTTCCTCTCTTTTTTGCCCTTCTAAACCCTTCACAAGACATATCATTGCATGATTATGTTTCTAAATTACCTATCAGGATAAATAACTCCACAGGTGAAGGCTCTTTATGTATCAGTGTTGACAACCCTTGAAGTTTGGCTTGGACTTGAGGTCAGTAATTAGAAAGTTGACATAAAATTACTACTGAGCTAAAAACATACAAATTATAAACTGGCACTTACCTTGAGCCAGACATCACCTAAGAAGCTTGCTGCACACTTACAATTTCCCTTAGCTGCTTTGCAAGACAGTCAATGTCCAGCCTCTATTAGTGGAGAAAAGGAGGTTTATAAAGCATAGGTCCAATTTCCCCAGTCACACACCGGAGTGAGAGCCACCTATTTGTGTGGAGACATCTCTCTGAGCATAGCAGAGCCCTCACACCCACCTTGCTCACTTCTGGGTCAATGAATAAATGTAGATCAACGGCCTTATTTTGTCTCAGTTTGTACATCTACGAAAATGAAGATAGTCCACTAGCTAATTCTCTTGTGTCCTTTGTGCATCAAGGCTTTATGCTATTAATTGTACTTTGTGGTAAAAACCATACTAATGAGTATATCATGTAGCAGTGACTCTGTCAGATTTGTAGAGGCTTTTGAAATCCTGAAAAAAAAATTCTATCCATAATATATTGATTAAACATTGTGTCAGCAATTAGCCTTAATGGGCAATTACAAAAACTGAACTTGGAGAGCAACAAACCCTCATGGCCCTTTCTGGAAGTTTGAGTGTAGTTAACAGGGGAAAAAAGGCTCCCCCAGTGAATATAATTATAGTCATGTAATCACAAGGTCATCTTCGAGACCTGTGCCTGCAGAGAGCAGTTGCAGTCAGTTCTAATGGTGTCTTGGATGAGCTGTGAGGGAAGTGTTTCTCTCAGAATTACGTCCTCCTTATGCAGATAGATGAATTGGAGAGCTGAAACAGTACAGCTGGGATTCCCATGGAAATCCCAAACCAGTTTGATCTAGACATCTTGCCATCAACAGAGCAAAATTGTTTTGCTGCACACATGAAATGTTTCTGGGAACGAAGGGTAAGTTAGGCATAGGCTCAAGCCCTGTTCTGCCACAAAGAGGATGGGTGATGGTGAATTAAGGAGCTCACTGACCCTCACCAAGCTTCAACTCCTCACTGGTAAAAAGGGTAAAATATTTACCTTGACAGGCCATTGTGAGGTAAAGGTAGGCTTACATCACCATCAGAGCATAACTGGGCTCCTGAGATATAGCTGCATTTCTAACTCATCTCTTCTCCTTTCCACCCCCTCTCCTACAAACTTTACCTAGTACAGTAACCAGAGGGGTCCTGCTAAGAATGGAAGGGAGGTGGTTTTCTTCCAACATCCTTCGTGTCCCCTAAGGCCCTGCATGGTGCACACACCCCCTGCACTCAGTTTCTCTGGCCTCATCTCTGGCCTCTCTCCATCTTGAACACTGTTTCTTTTGGCCTCTCTGGCCTCCTGCAGGTGCTGGAGCAGACCAGGCAAACTCCCACCTTAGCATCCTTTCTTTCATTTTGTTTTATTTTATTTTATTTTGAGACACGGTGTCACTATACAACTCAGCCCTGACCTTGAGCTCACTTTGTAGCCCAGGCTGATCTCAAACTGTTAAAGATCCTCCTGCCTCAACTTCCCAAGTGCTGGGATTACAAGCATGCACCACCATGTCCTGCTAGATATTTTTTTTTTTGTACCAGGGATTGAACTCAGGACCTTGCACTTGTCAGGCAGGTGCTCACACCACTGAGCTACCTCCCCAACCAGCACCATTGAACCCAGTGCTCTGCCTGTGACTCTCATTGCAGACACATGCATGGCCCATTCCCATGCTGCCTTCAGGTCTTAGCTCCAAGAGCACCTCCTCGGTGAGAGCTTCCTGGAATTCTTCCTGAAATCATAATTCCTGCTCTCTCCAAACTCCCTTCATCCCCTCTGTCATTCGCATCTATCAACATACAACAGTTACACATTTTATACACTTAATTGTTCATGATCAATTTTGGCAGCTAGACTCTAAGCCACGGAGATCTTGTAAAACCACATTTTCAGAACAGCAATTGGCGTAGAAGTGTCCAGTAAATACTTCTAATAAGAGAAAGGAAAAAAGGGGAAAACAAAGGAAGGGAGAGAAGATGGACCTTTTCCTGAAATTTATCTGTAGCAGCAAAAAGCAGGGGAAAGATGCCTACAGAGAAGTTAAATGGACTA
>NW_004524596.1:8880998-8885073 GCF_000260255.1 Octodon degus | reverse complement strand
ATATATTCACTATATATATATTCACTATATATATATATTCACTAATAAAAATAAATGCAAATATTTTTGAAACATATGTAATTCTGGCTGCAGAGATAGCTCAGTGATCTAAGCTTAGGCAAGCACAAGGACCCAGGTTTGATCCCTGGTACCACATGCTGCACAGGTGGGGGTGTGCTGAGCCAACCACCAGGACCAGGTGTGGTGGGGTACACCTGTAATCCCAGTGCTGGGAAGGCTGAGACAGGAGGATCACTATGAGTCCTAGCTGTGTAGTGAGATCCTGCACCAAATGCATAAAATTTTAAAAAACAAAAAACACATGCAATTGTTAGAATATAATTTGAGCGACAAAAGCACCTTATAGACCACAATACATAGCACTACACCAAAGTGCTACTAGCACTACTTTCTAATTATAAGAAAAATTAAACAGCATATTCTTTAGGGGTGTATTGGTATGTGATAAAATAAGTAAAATATTTTTTCTAAGAGAGCCATAAATGTGTTCTCACCTCTTGCACTCACATACATCCGACTTACCACACAAAGTCAGAGTGTATATTAGTTAAAAATGCATGTATGAAATACAGAGAAAATATGAAAATAATAGAACAATATTAGGTCTGGTTGCTAAGAATGTGGATTTCTCAGAAGAGAAGTCACAATGTCGCATGCAGGGCCACATCAAGGACTGTTTTCTTCCTTCTTTTTCTCCTTCCTCTTCCACTTTCTGGTCCTTCCCTTCCACCCTCCTGCTCACCTTTTCTTTCTCCCTTTTCTCTTTCTTTGATGCCTTCCTTGCTCGCTTGCTTCATTCCCTTCTTCCCTCACTCTTCTTTCCTTCTGTCCTTCCTTCTCCCCTCCCTTCCTCTCTCTTCCTACCTTCCCTCTTCCTTTCATCTTCTTTTCTCTCTGAGAGAAAGAAATCTGAGGCAAATATGTCAAGTGTTTGCTAAGTGGTTTCTATGATGAATTTCACATGATCTGTTATATTATTCTCCATGTGTTTTTTCAACAGGTTTTTAACTTTTCTACTATCAAAATAAAATCTGTATATCATAAGAAAGTATATGTTGATAAATGAGCCAAAAAATCAAATATTTTGTAAAAGATGTATAATTTATCAAAATGAGTATCAAAAAGCTAGCATACACCTAAAGTTGCTTAGAAAATAAATCTGGTCTAGGAATAGTTGATGCTTAATTTTTTCCCAATTTTAATTTTTAACCAATTTTTGCATGCTTATATCTTGTAATCTGAACAAATAATTTGAAGACAACTATATGCAATATAACAGCCATTGTCAAATTCCTAACATTTTGTTTTATGAAATTCTGTATTGTTTCTATTTTTCATTATTTTTATTCTCTTTTACAAAATAAAAAACTCCTAGAAAATAAACTAATAATTTTAAATCTTACCTGTTAAAGAAAGAAAAAAGGTCCAAATGACTTTTTATAAGCAAGTTCCACCAAGTATTTTAAGGAATAAATCATTTTGATATTATGCAAAATATGTTTCAGAGCCTGAAAAATTTTAAAAAGGAAATAAATATGAAGCTTGGATTCCAATATCAGACAAGCATTAGAAGAGACAATAAGATGTCATAAGATACGAATATTAAATGAAGGTAAAAGGTTTGGGAAAAAGGGGAAAACTCATTAAAACCAATGAGAAAAAGTAGGAAATTTCCATAATAAAAACTAAATGCACAAAGATCAATTGGATTTTTATGTAGATATTTTTTAAAAACTAAATTTGTAAGTAAGTTTCATTTCAGGTAGTTTCAAAAGAATGATTCTTAGGAGTCAACTCAAAGAGAAAGTCAGAAATAATAAAAGAGACACCATCCCTTTGCATAGAATTATTTTTTTTAAATCATTAAAAGACAATAAGGGAAGAAACTACATTAAGTAAATAAGTGGAGATGTAAAAGACATTTACTCTGGGAAGAAGCAATAGTGTGAATATATTAAACTATAATTTCCATGTAATTAAAATAATTCAACACAACTTAGAGTTATCAGCTAAGCATGTAACCCACATAGACAAGCAAATGGCCAAGAATACTGAGTCTGGGCTGGGGAGATAGCTCAGTAGAATAAGCACCTACTTGGCAAGCACAGGGTCCTGAGTTCAATCTCCAGTAAAGAAAAAAACATAATAATGATTCTGCAGAACTGTAAAGTAGTCAAGAAAAACCAGGTTGTAAAAAGATAGGCATATTTCTTCATTTATATAATTTTTACTTCACTAAAAATAATGCTAAGCTGTTTATATTGAAAAACATACTTAGAAAAGTTGTAAAAGTGCATGGGAGCAAATGAAGAGCAACATCAGAATTGAGACTACTTACTTCTGTTTTCGTTGTTGTTGTTTGTTTGTTTGTTTGTTTGATTGTTTTATTTTGTGCAGGGTCTCACTACACAGCTTGACTCCTAGTGACCCGCCTGTTTTTAGGCTTCCCAGCGCTGGGATTACAGGTGTGCACCACCATACCCAGACTTGGTCAGGGGCTCAGTGTACCCCAGCATGGGGCTGGCGCAGCTTGTGGTGCCAAGGATTGAACCCCAGCCCCTGTGTATGCCTAAGCAGATATTTAGTCCATTGAGCTATCTCGGCAGCCCTGAGACTACTTAATTCTAAAGGGCGGATGGGCTAAGAATAACATAGCAGGAGCATCAATGGAATTACTAGGCATAACTTCTCTAAAATATAAGAAACAAATAAAAGCAAATTGTATCCATTGAACAAAGCACAGGTAGTGAGTACTTATTGTCGTTTATATTTTCTACAAGGCTGAAATATGGTTTAAAAAACTTAGATCTCTGAGTGTTTGGGGCATATGTCACTTAATAATACATTTAGAATGAAAATGTAGTATTGCAAAGTCATACATTTGTGCCCACGAGATGGGTGGGGCAGGGATCCTGGGGGACATCAGCAGGTTTTTGAGACTAGCGGTTGGCTGGTGAGATTCTCACCCTGACTAACTGTATATGCTGGTGCCCGTGAGCCAGGTGGCTGCACTGAGGATGGCGATGTGTAATAGAGGGGTCACGCTTGGAGTGCCTGCCAGCCTGGTCTTCTAAATATGTACTTCTTGTCATGACATACCATTTATTGTCATAATGTCTCTCAAGTGAAGGCTTTTCTTTTAAAGGATAATAAATTTTAATAAAAAGACACAAGAATAAGAAAAAAAAATGTCACAGGTCTGTCCTGTTACAATTCTGTATATGGTTAGATTTCTAAATTTCTTTGTAAAAATATGTTAATGCTTATTTCTACTTTCATAAAATTTTTTCTTCAAAAAAAGAAAATGTAATATTGATACACAGTAGAGTACTACTCTGCCATAAAGAAGGATAAATTGAGGCTATAATGTTAAATAAAACAAATCAGACACATAAGTTAAAGTATCTCATACTTTCTCTTAAATGGGAAACTCAAAATATAAGTGAAAAGCAACATAAAAGGTAGGTAATAAGAAGTAGGGAGGCAGATCTTCAGATGGTAGGGGAACAAGAGGTGACGGGGAAGGAGATGAAACATGGCATTTTCATACAATTGAAATTTTATTTTATTTTTATTTTTACTTTTTATGTATTTAGTACAGGTTCTCACTATACAGACAAGACTACTAGTGATCCTTGTGTTTTCAGCCCCCTAAGTGCTGGAATTGCAGGCACACGCCACCACACCCAGTCTCAATTCCAGTGTTGGCACACCCCAGGAGGCAGGGCCAGCATGGCATGCAGGGATCCAACTCCAGTCCCTGTGTCTGCCTAAGCAGGTGCTTTGGTAGGCTGAGCTATCAAGCTGGTCCTACAATGGAAATTTTAAAAGATAAACTCCAGGCTTTTATAAGTAATTGATTCCAACTAGAAACCATACTCCTAAGTGAAATAAATCAAATCCGCATGCGTAAATATCGCATTGTCTTCCTAATATAAGAACCTGAAAAAGTAAATAAAATCTGAAAGATACAATAGACAGCATGAAAGGAAAAGAATCTGTTCTAAGAGAAGAAATAACTGGGATGAGGGAAAGGAGAAACAAAAGAAAGAGA
>NW_004524596.1:8859477-8880869 GCF_000260255.1 Octodon degus | reverse complement strand
AAAAAAAGAAAAGAAAAGAAAAGAAAAGAAAAGAAAAGAAAAGAAAAGAAAAGAAAAGAAAAGAAAAGAAAAGAAAAAAGAAAGGCATATGTATACACACAGGACAGCTTGGATAATGGTACTACAGATTTCTGCTGGTCTATGGAAAGAAGTTAATGCTTCAAATTTTTTTCTCTCTTCTTTTTAACTTTTTTGACCAAGTTTGCATGCTTATATCTGGTAACTTGAACAAATAATTTGAAGACAACAATTTGCAATATAACAGCTATCGTTGAATTCCTATCATTTTGTTTAGTGAAATTCTACATTGCTTCTACTTTTTTTTGCTATTTTTATTCTCTTTAAAAAGTAAAGGAATTGAGATGTATTATGTACATACACAAACTCCCCACAAAGAATGTAACAATTGTGTATCACAAACATATACTAATAAAAACTAAGAACTGAAAATTCTTTCCAAAGAATGGTCCCATTCTCATAAAATAAATAAATAGCGGGAATGAAGACATACTCAGATAAGTCAATGCATTCTAAAAGGCCTGGAAGATGCACGTGGCTGCTTATTATAGTGCCTGTGGAGAAGAGAAAGAAAACAGGCAGTGAAAAAAGGAAGATCCTTCCATGCTTTGCTCAGAATGCATCCCACATTATCCGGATGTTTTACTGGAGCTTACCTGATTAATAAACAAAGTCATGATAAGAAGAAATCCTGCATGACCAAGCCCAGAAAGATACCAAAGACTGAGTCTAAATAATATGGAGTTCAGACCTCAGCTATGTGGTAAAGTCAGAACCCTTCTTAAGAGAGCCTCTCCTTTCTTTAGTGCAGGGATTGCTTGCGAGGCACTTCAGAGTGCTGACAACATGACCCTGGGAAGGGGCACTCGTGCCACAGCTATCCTGAAGCTTCACTCTGCTCGGCAGCAGGCCCAGTCATTACATGACCCAGAGATGCCAACTGTCCTGTTTATCCAACCAGGACAATGGGAGTCTTTGTGGAATGGCACCACCTTGAGTTCCACAGATTTATGGTAAGACAACCCTGGGAGGGAGAGGGCTTTGAAGGCTGTTCTGACAGCCAAAGATGGGGAAGTACATTCTCATTAATCATGGTGAAACCAGAGCTGAGCAATAAAAGCAGCTGGCTTGGGGATGAGCTGTTTTCCAGGAGTCATTTATTTATTTGATGTTATGTCACTGATAGGCTGCGCCAACCACGATTTGGGGTGATTAAGCCAAGTTTATTCAGACACGCATCACTGCCTCCTGGAACAGCGAGGGCCTGGACCCTCAATCTTTGTCAAGGATGCCAAATTATTTCAGCATCTCCACAAGATGTCTCTGGCAGCAGCCACCAGAGGTCCAAATGAAAATTGTGTTCAAGATACCTGAAGTAAAAGCAAAGGTGGAGCAAAGGAGGAGACAGCTTTACAGAACCTTGTCAGAGGCTCTTCTTAAAGTTAGGAGAGTTGATCTGCGATGTTTCAGATCATTGAAACAATGCATCCGAGCAGTAATGGCCATTGGTGTGGCTGAGCAGAAGCAGAGGTCCAAATCCAGAGGTGCAGGAAGGGGTGACTCAGGGTACCAACCCCGTTCTGCTATCCACACGGTCACTATCCTTGGTAAAATATTTAATTTCTTTGATAGCTGGATTCCTCCTTTTTAAAACTGAATATGTTAATCATAGGATAGTTGTAAGGAATAAATGAAATGATGAATGCTGTTTTCTTAAAAATTTCTTCAACTTGGGCCAGCCTGATAGCTCAGTGGATTAAAGCAAAGGGCTGGGGGTTTGATCCCCGGGCCTGCTGTGTTGGCCCCGCCCCAGGGCATGCTGAGACAGCAAGTGAGACTGGGCGTGGTGGCGCGTGCCTGTAATCCCAGCTCATGGGAGGCTGTAAACAGGTGGATCACTATGAGTCCAATCTAGTAGTGAGACCCTGAATACCCTGTAGACCCTTCCCTAAAAATAAATAAAATAAAATAAAATAAAATTTTCTCAACTCATTGCTATAGAATACAAACAGACAATAATATGTGGTAAAGCACTTTTCCAACATCCTGCATCCACCCCATACGCATTTAGCTCTCGTCAATGCCCATCCTCAATTTTGCAGGCACCAAATCATCTTCTTTTCTCTCATAATAAGAACATTCTCAGGCTCTTTCCTTCAAGCAGCCTTGTTTCTTTCAAGTCCAGCTCTCTGGAGCCACTTCAGGGTTGACTGCATCGCTGTTTACTTAGGTATCTGCAGGTCACCATTCAGTAGCACTAGGAGGCTTCCACGAGTCTCAGTGGGAGGAGGGTAGGGTGAGACATTCCAGGCCTGACAGGGTTGAGACAACCACAGTCTCCCCAGTGAGCATCTGAAAAGTGCATATACAGCCGAAAGCCACGTTCTAAAATGAACTACCTCAAATGTCTTCGAAGACAAATCAAGAAGCAGCAACAAATAAAATTGGAGCTCTCATCCCCCCAGTGCAGGGATGCACGCCGGCATCAGCTTTCTGCATCATGCTGCCCCTCCCGTCTTAGGAAGCACCCTCAACGCACGGCATCCTTCCCACCACATAAGCACCAACCACATCTCTTCAGGTGGGTGATCTATCTTGTCTGATCCATTCATAAACACTTCATAGAACAATTCTGACCCCCAAATGGAAAATATTGTACCACCAACAAAAAGTGGAGTATAGTTTTATGTTTTTAATTATTCAAAGAAAAATGCTTTCTTGTTATAAAAGTTAATGAATATAAGAAATCAATTTTAAAATCCCACTGGGTGGTGCATGCCTGTAATCCTAGCTCTTGGGAGGCTGTAAACAGGTGGATCACTACAAGTCCAATCTAGTAGTAAGACCCTGAACATCCTGTAGTCCCTTCCCTAAAAATACAAAAAAAAAAAAAATCTCACTGGGTGGGGTGGCACATGCCTGCAACCCCAGCATTTGGGAGCTGAGGCAGGAGAATTGCTGCAAGTTCAAAGCCAGACTGGGCTACAAAGTGAGTTGAAAGCCAGACTGAATTGTACAGTGAAACTCTATCTCAAAAAGATAAAAAGGAAATTTAAAATTCCCTTTGACTGCCACCCCAATCATGTTTATGCAGTTGTATGGGTGCACACAAACATGTACACACACGTAACGGTGTCACAAATGTCACCAGCAATGATATATTTGCATGTTTTATTCATATGATCTATGATGTTCCATTTACACGGACTCTGTCCTATGGAGCTTGGTGAATGCCAATGTGTCTTAACTTATTTGCATGGAGCAAAAGTGAGGAGTATTTCCACTTTCAACTAAGACTAGAGAATAAAGGAAAGAAACAACTGTGAGTTAGATCCAGGGTCATCAGTTAAATGATTCAGCTCACACTTGAGCCTTTATTTATTTATAAGTGACAAGGTCAGGATTCACAGAAATGGTGATAGCCTCCAAGGCTTTAAAACATAGAATCTTAACTTCTCAGCTGGATGGGCCAGAAAAGATTTCGCATTTCCAATCCTTATTTCACAAATAAGAAATTTGAGACAAGAAGTGTTATTCATTTATCCAAGTTTACATAGCTCAACTTTCCTGGATTTGCACCAATATTAGAATCTTTTTCCTCAAGGACCTCAGACAGAACTGATAAAATAGTCCACATTTAAAAAAAAAAAAAAAAAAAACTATAGTTAATCAGCTGCAATAGATAGGGTATTTGATTTGTTCTCCCTCTCTCTCTTCTTTAAATCTCTTTGTTTATTTGGTACAGGGCCTCACTATTCAGTTCAGACTTATAGTGATTCTCCTCCTCAGCCTTCCCAGCATTGGGATTACAAGCATGCACCATCACAACCAGTCTTGGTGGCTTGGCAAGGGGCCAGCTGGGCATGCACTACCAGGGATTGAACCTGGGTGCTTGCACTTGCCAGGCAGGCACTTAGACCACCAAGCTAGCTCCCCAGTTTCATCTGTTCTTTAAGTTAGTACACTGAGGGAAAAATGATACCGATAATGGTTCAATCAACAGTGATGGTGATAGATTAGGCTTTATTCAATACCAAAAGCCTTAAAAGTCAGCTTTCATGAGTAGAGAAACCACATGACTCTTGCCAACCACAAATAGTACCTGTGGTAAGAATTAAATTTAATTAAGTGATTCCCGTTCTTAACATAGCACTGTCTATATTAATGTTTCATTCACAAATATTTCATGCATATGCAAATGTACATCAGGTAAGTAGATAATTTTATGATGCCCTCTTTGCTAGAAAAACAACCTCTTATGGCTCTTAATTGAAATAAACTGAGGACTGATAGGTTTTCTCTGCCTCAATAAAATTCTGCTAAGTCATCACGGCAGCCAGCCAGTAGTGCGCAGGCCCTCCTCCTCCTGGTCAAATTACAACTTCCCACTTCCTTTCCACAGTATCCTGTTTCAGGCCAGGGAAATAGCTCAGCGGTATAAGTGCCAGCCTGGCAAGGGCAAGGTCATGAGTTTTATCCAGTACCAAAAAATGAAATAACCTGATACCCTCACACACAATATCCTGCTTCATTGTTCCCGCCTCCTGCCCAATCACTGCCATATCACGCAGATTGCCCCCCTAAATCCCACCTCCATACTGACCCTATATAGCCTTTGTTGGCCCACCAGGCCCTAGGAAGCTTCTCATCTCTCCTTTCCTGTGGTCTTCCCCATACCTCCAATACAGGCCTCTTTTATCTCTCCTATATCTTTACTGTGCCAAAAAACCTAACAAGGATCCCTGAATTCTGCTCACTAGTACTGTATTTCAAATCACCTTTCCTGTGCTTACTTTATTGTTATCCAAGAGGGAGCGATGGCAATGGATTGTGGTGAGTCCAGGGACATTTGGGTCAATGTTTCTAAGACTCATTTTATTTCATTAGGAAAACTGTCTTCCCATTATGAAAGTCAGCACTTTTCCTACCTGGCGTCCCTACTCTGTATAAGTGGAAATGGTTGCTGAGCTTCCTCCCAGACCTGCCTTTCTCCAAGTCTTCAGACAACTGCCATGTGCCAGCTGGCAGCGAGTGCTTAAGAGACTTCTCAGGTTTTTCGCATTTTCTATATTAACAAGTTTATCCTTTTGATTTTTCCAAGGCTTCCCTTCTAAATGAAAAGTAAACATGCCATTGTCCTTGGATAAGAGCCTCTTTGACCTCTCTGAGCAGCTTATGAGAAGCAGATGCTATGTGGTTATAATTCGGCTCTAGGGAAACACTTAGGGGTTTACGTGTAAAGCAGACGTTGGCTGGAGTTTCCTGGCCCTTGAGATGTAGATAGAATCACCTTTGACCGTGTCCTTGTTCCGTGGCTGGTGCAGGCCCCAGACATCTGCCCACCTCTCAGCGTCCGGCAGGCCCAGGGGTGGCTTGTCCCAGAGGTCTCCTTTGCCTCTGGGCTCCTGATTCTCATGTGCTTGCTCTCTCTGCTCCGTGCTGAATTTTCCCAAATGCGAGTCTTAGCTTTACTAGCAACTTAATCAATCTACCAAACAAACAAACATATCCCCAATGTTGAAGTGATTCAATAAACTTAAGATATGGAAAGAGAGAATACAGACCACCCCATAACTTTCTTGCATTCCTGGCTGTGCATGTACCTTATTCCGCCTTCAGGAATTTTCACTGTCTGTGCCTGTTTCCTAAAACCAGGTTCACCGAGTGAATGACCCTGGCTTCCTTTTTCTTGCCCAGCCTCCTCTCTTCTTCTCACCCATTTCTCCATGGTGCTCCAAATTCCTGTCTGTGGTGTATGCAGCACCATTCTCTTCTCAGATACTCAGCAAGACTCTGCCCCAGGTCACCTTCACTCATTCCAACCCTGAAGTCTGCAGCAGGGCCAGGCAAGCTCCACCCTGCTTAGAGGGCAACTGCCTTAGCTCATGGAAGTTTGCTTGTTGCTTGATTTTATTTTGTTACACATGCATGAAGCTTTTGATTCAGGATAGAACTGGTCATATTGAAGATTTAATGGAGGATAAGCCATGGAGTTCCACAGGGCTGATCTAAAAGGCCATTCGTAGCTTCCTAGAGTAGGATGGGGAAGCAGGGAGCAATTCAGTTGAGCTCGTGGACACTGACAACTGCAGGGGGGTGGGGACATTCAAGGTGCAGGATAGAAGTGCGCTAGGGGAGCCTGGGAAGAGACAGCAAATGCAAAAGTGTCACACACCAGGGTAAGACAGAAAGAGGAGCAAACTAAGCAACTGGAGGAAGAGGGTGAGTGCAACCCACAAATTGGAAAAAAAAATTATCTTAACTAATAAGCACTCAGACAAAGGTCTGCTCTCTAGAATTTATAAAGAACTATAAAACATTACGGCTCCAAAATTTAAAGACCCAATCCAGAAATGGGCATCCACGATGACCACACACTTTTCAGAGGACAAAATTATAGAGGCAGAGTGAGAATGCAGGTGGCAGAGAACAGAGGCCACCCTGTGCACATGTTCTCCTGGCTCCCCCCAGCTTACAGGTCATTGACACTGAGAGCTAATGGAACAGAGCACTCAGCTTGAGCTTTAGTCCCCGCCACTGAGTGTCTGCAGGCAGCTCATTTAATTGCACTGCTCAATTCATCTCTAAAAGTCAGAAATTAAAGTGCTTGTAAAGGTCCCTTCTAGTTTACCCGGAAAGCCAAAACGCTACGTGAGTTTGCATGCAGAAATATCTGCTTTGTCAGTACTCGTTAGGCACAGGAGTGCTGCAGCTTTGTTCTCTGGGGGTCACCAGAATGAAAGCAAAGTGGGTGTGGAATCAGGAGCCCCCCAGTCAAGGAAAGGGAAAGCTGGCCAGCAGAGCATGGCGCTGGAGAAGTTCCAGAAAGAGAAATCCTTCAGCACCCTAGAGCGGCCTGCACTAAAGCCATTGGTGTAAAACCCTTCAGGAAAAAATGATGAGAGAATTAGAGAATCTAATTCTCTAGCTGCTATGGATGGCTGACAGATGTTCTTTTAATAACTCTATGAAGTGAGTCTCTAAGTGTATAACTCCAGCCTTGGACCAAAAGGGAGATATAATTTTTTTTAAAGAGGTATCTTTTCTGTGCCACTAAAATGAGGATGCACAGACTACATTTCTCTCTCTCTCTCTCTCTCTCTCTCTCTCTCTCTCTCTCTCTCTCTGTAATCTTGTATTCATTTGTATATTTTTATTTTCATATTTTATATGTTACCAGGCATTCATACTAGGAAGAAAAATCAAGGAGAAAAAAAGCTGGGAAATTAAATAAAAAGGCTAAGAAACCGATTGAGAGTACTAAGGATAGGAAATCCCACTGCTATACTTGCAGCAGCCTTTATTTATATAAACAAGCCTGGCTGTGGCAGATTAAGTGCCTGAGAATTAGGTCAGAGATTTGGATGGGCAGTTACAGTCCTAAGTTTTAGTGGAAACCCTGAGAAAAGGTTTCCATCGTCAAATATATTTGAGAAATGTTAGATACATATATCTCATCTTTGATATTCTAAGTGTATACCAAAGACACTGAGGTTTCTTACAGTAAGAAAATAATAATGTGACTCAATAAGCTTAGTTTTTTCCAAATCCATTGATCCCTGAAGCTTTTATTCTCTTTGTCGCAGAATGCCTAGTGGCACCTTACAGATATGGTGTCCTGGGGACACAGAGAGTGCTGGCCCTACACCAGCTGGATGCTCACAGCCTCTCCTCTGCCATAAAGGGGAAGAACTAAGAAATACAGAACATATTTGTTAAGTAAATTATTAAAATGGAATGATTCCTGCTTGATAGTATTCTGCTTGAGGAAAGGCAAGGCTGGAAGGAGGAGGGGTGGACAGTGCCACGGACACTTTTCTGCTGGAAAGGAAACAATGAAGATTAGTCCAAATGGTGATGTATTCACTGCTGTGGGAATCTTTTCTGCAGCTGCCTATTGTTCTGCACCAGGGAAGGGACACATGATGTGGAGTGTCTTTTGCATAGTCATTGTCTGACCTCGGTCCTGCACATGGTCGCTTTTCTTTTCTAATTCTTTAGGGAGGTGTTCTTGATTTATCATTAAAGTGAGAGTATGCTGTCCTGGTTACAAAATCAAAATTGCTCAGAATGAAGTGGAAGGAACTAGCACTAGTGCATGGAATACTAGGGTCCAGGCAGTACAACAATGTCTGTGAAAATTACTCAGAGAGTCTCTTTCAGGATGTTCCACCAACGTGCCGATATGTGCCTTCCTACCTGCCTTCCCCTGAGCCATAGGTGCCTTACTTCCTTTTATTATTTTTATTTTTATCAGTACATATTTGTAATTCATAAAGATTACTTTAATTCTGGGTGAGATATATATATATATATATATATATATATATATATATATATAACTATTTTCTTTTGCCATCACCAAATTTATTCATTCATTCATTTACTTTTAAGTCTTTATTAAGCTAATCATCTAAAGAAATATAAAGGCTAAAGTAGCAGACCAAAACACATACACAGCATATAAACAGTGATATTAAGTCGTGAAATGCTTTTAGATGTGTTATGGTCGCCTTACTCCTGAAATGAGAGTGTAGGACTTTACTCCACAACCCCAGCCAGTGCTAACAGAAAGGGGGGCCAGGATAAAATTGTAAGTGAACACTCTGGCTTTGGGGTCAGATCAGTCTGAAGTTATGTCCCAGTTCCACTGTTTACTTTCTGCATGCTCGGATGAACTATGAAGCTCTTTCTTACTTGAGAATAATTGTCCCAATTCTCTATTAATAGTTGGCTTAATGTATGAGGAGCAAGTGAGTTATATTCAAATGCACATATGCTGGTGCATTTGAATATAATTTTCTATATATATTCCTATTATCATCATGAGCTTCCTGTGCTACTGAGTTTTGTGTGTCCAAGTCATGAGTGGACGAGGCCATAATGACATCAATGGACATGTGACGCCATGGACATGTGAACCAAGCCGGGCAGCTTGGTTCTGTGAGCCGTCGTCAAATACCAGAAATTTCAACTGCTAGGTCATCCATGAGGTGCTGGCAGTGAATTAATTGAACACTACTTAAGTCAGTGAATCATTTACCTTAAAACATATGAATGGCCTCTCGGCACATCTAGCAGGAAAACACCAGCTGTCCATCACCCCACTGCAGTCCAACCCTGGTTTCCCACCGGCCTCACCTCCCTTCAGCTTCCTCCTCACTAACTGCTCAGCAACCTGCTCTGCTTTCACAATTGTGCGGGTGCCATTGCCTACGCCACTCTTGCCTTCACTCCTTGCCTGGCCCACTTTTTCTCCTCTCTCAGGTCTCAAGTGAAATGTCACATCCACAGAGCAGGCTTGTCCAAATGGCCGACAACTTCCCCTACTCCCCACTTACTCTCTCCAGTATTTGTTATCTAGAACTCTGTCATCAATACATTTGTCAATCTATTTGAATCCAATTCAATAGCCAATGGTCTATCCTAACAGTAACAATTTATGCAGGTGGGGGAGTTAACCCAAAATTATTTTCTCCTGATATTTTTGTCTCAGAGCTCCGTAGCCCTTGACTATACTTCATATTAATTAATTAAAACCCAAAAACAAGGAATAATTTTGTAGACGCAGCCAAGGTAGGGAATCACCACTGTCTAGTCAACAGCAGTGAGGAGGCGGAGCCACATCACACAAGTGTGACCTACCGCTAAGTAAGTGGCCCTACAGCTACTCCAGCTCACCCAGACATATTCAAGGCCTGCAGCCCAATCAGTTCTTGAGCAAAAACTACAATGCTTCTGTCTGCTCAAGATACACTTAGCATCTCCTCCTCCTGCTTGCCCGTGAGGTGTCCTGATGCCCACAAACCTCCTCAGCAGCGAAGGCCACTTCCTCCTTTCTGATACCCCACGTTCTCTTTGCACTGATTCTTTGTGACAAAGCTAGCACCTAGGACCGTGCCTAGCTGCCATGAGATGTTCAACAGTTCTTTAATCAATGAACAAATTAATACTTGATTAAATGCATGGGTTGATTAAAAATAAACTAAGAGCCGTAGTTCACTGTCAGTAAAAGAAAAGCAAAGAATTACATTACGCAATGGTGAATGAGGCATGAGATACTGGCCCACAGTCCTGGGTAGAGAAATAAAATAATCTGGATGTTCGGTGACTAGCACATGATAAATCTCTATAATTGGTAATTAATTGGGATGATAGTGATGCTTGTGAGGAGAAGGATTATTGTGCTTAGTGATTAAGTAGTAAAATTATTTTTTCACTTCTAATAAGAAAACAAAAATTGTCCACTGCCATGGTCTTCTTTCCAGATATTTGTAAGGGTCACTTTTTATAAAGACTGTCTTCTCTGGTTCTTTGGGAGGATAATTAAAGTGAGGCTATCTGCATTTCAGAGGGTACGGTAAGCCGAACTGAAATGAAAATCTAAAGGAATAGTTGCATTTTTATCCCACACATCTTGAAACTCTTTCAGTCTTCTGGGGAGGGTAATCTAGTTTTTATCGTGGACTTTGTGAGAGGACAGCTGTGTCCTTTTGCTGAAGCAGCTGGAATTTATCTCATTTCTAAAGCTTAGCTTCACAATTTGGCTTTTTCCCTTTTTTTCCAGGCCTGGTGTAAATAAGGACATGGGCTAAAAGAATGAAAATATAAACTAAGCACAGCCAGCCCAGGAGTCCTGAAGTCTGTTTTCATTATGAACATTGCTGGGACTCCTATCCATCCGCGATTTCCCAGGGATGTTTAGATATCAGATGGGAGCCCAGTTGCACAGTCTATAGAAAGCAGCCCATGTAAAAAAAAAAAGATGCAAACGTGGAAAGTTCTGTGGAAACTTGTCAAATTAACAGAACATGTTCTTAGAATGTCCTGCCCTGAACAGAAAAGCCATAATAACTTGAGTAATATTGATGAAGCCCTTTGGGGCATAACCCATGTCCAATAATTCGGTAAAAAGGCTAAATGCTGCCTCGGTCCCTCAAAATGAATACTGTTCTATTACATTTATTTATTTTAGTTAACTAAATTATATCGATCACAGAGGACATGTTTGGAAATATGTATACATTGCAGAGTAGCAGAGTCAACCTAATTGTGCATTACCTCACAAGACGTTTGTAGTGAAAACAAAATCTACTCTTGGTGAATTTTCAAGAATACAAGATGTTGTTATTAATTATAGTCACCATCTTGTAAAGTAACTCTCTTAAACTTATTTCTTCTGTCTAACTGAAGTTTGTATCCTTCACCCAAGACTTCCCAAGCCTCCGGCACCCATGGCTGGTCGCTATTATTCTACCTCTAAAATAGACCCCACTCATTGACTTTCCAAAGCAGAAATTTTTCTTACAACACTGGAAATGTTTGGTAAAAGAAAAGGAATATGCTTCCCGCAGGCTAATAATAGCAATGGTGAATGCAGGAAAAAAATGAAGTGCTTGTTAATAATGAGCATACTTATTATTTTATTTGCCTACTTAAAATTAGACAATTGAGTTTGAGTCCCAACCCTTGCCACTCGCTAACATATGCTATGAATTAATCTTTCTTTGCCTCGGTTTTCTTATCTGCATTATATAGTTAATAATAGTATCTACCTCATGAAACTCTGTAAGGATTAAATCAGTAGCACTTGGTATGGAATAAGGGTTAAAAGCCCAACTGTTATTGAGTTCTTACTGCATATCTGGAAGGATAAACTAATTTTACACTGACTCTACAGTTCAATGAACTATGTTCCATAGCTAGCTTCATTTTATAAATGTAGAGCTAAGATTTAAGTAACAAGCTCAAGACATATTTTCTGGGGCCAGGGAGATAGCTCAGTGGAATAAGTGCTTGCCTGGCAAGCACAAGGTCTTGAGTTCAATCCTTGGTACCACCAAAAATAAAAAGACATTTTCTGTAAGTGGCAGTGTTCTGTCTTGAACTCAGGTATGTCTGACACTCAAGTTCTGCTTGTAATCATGTTCTCTCCAACACCTCGGATGATGGGTGGGATACAGGAGAAGGGGTGGGCAGATGGCAGATAAATATTACAAATTCAGAGAGAAAGATTTATAAATCAAGATCTCTCCAGAGAGAGGAGAGACTCTTGGAACAAATTTTATTATGTTCTCCAAATTTCTTCCAGATTGTTACATTTTTAAACAAGGACAATCTGATTAAAATTAAGGTCTATTTAACAAAGATTCCCTGTAATTGATTGAGGCAAAGATAGAACTTGGGTTACAAAAAGGTGGAAAGGGTGCAGAAAAGAACAGAGCAGCTGCATAGCAGGGCAGGGAGCAGGTCCATGGCAGCTAGGGTTGGAGTCCAGGAGGCTCAGATACACTGGGTCTATGAATCCCAGTCAGCCATCTTCTCTTCTACCCTCTTGTTTTGCTTGCCAAGCAGAGTACGGGTGATCACTGTTATAGACAAAGCTCTGAGAAACTTACTTCAAGGTGGGTTTGACATACAGGTTGTTTATTAGACAGTGCCTCGGGCCCACCTCTAGTGGGAAGTGGGGAAAGGAAATGGCACTGGAGGAAGAGGTTGAGCTGTAAAGCAAGCAGCAGGCTCAGATGATCCCATAAAGCTAAAATTCTCTGGAGCTAAAATGTCCCATCAGGGGGCTGGGGAGATGGCTCAGTGGAATAAGCGCTTCCCTGGCAAGCGCAAGGATCTGAGTTCAATCCCTGGTTCTGCAAATAAATAAATAAATAAATAAATAAATAAATAAATAAATAAATAAATAAAATAAAATGTCCCATCAGATTGAAGCTGCTTTGAGCACACTGGACCTTTGTATTCTTACCCAGATTAGTCTCTGTGTAGGATACAGATGAGGTGGTCTGATATGTATGTGGATGGTCTGTTTTAGCTGAAACAGACGCAGCCAGGGCTAAGAGCTGAAGGATGGCCATGGTGTGGTTCTACTTTTGGGGACACCTGTCCTAGAAGAGAGATGTGGGTGTGTACCTCGCCATCCTCCACAATCAGATCAAGGTCTCTCTACCCCTAGCTAAGCAACTACTCGCCACAAAATTACCCACAAGGTGCAGATTCCTGGGCCTTTACTTTTTCCCATGAATGGCATAAGGCCCAGAAATCTGCATTATAATAACCTCCACCAGTAATTCTAGCTTAGAAAAAGTGGAGTATAGCTGCTCATATGAGAATAAAGAAAAATTTCCTGGGGCTGGAGATTTAGCTCAGCAGCACAGCACCTGCCCAGCAAGCACAAGGTTCTGAGTTCAATTCCTGGTGCCAAAAAAAAGTCAAGAAAAGAAAAATCTCCTGCTATACAAAGCAGGAACTCGGAAAAGGAGAATTCTCAAACTCTGCCATCAATCTTACAATGTGCAGTGTAATTTATCAAAAAGCTGCTACCTAAAATAAATTTCCTGTAGCCCCCTCTATGACTCCTGTAAGAGGATTTTAGCCTCAGAGGCTGGAGCTCTACTTTCTGGAATCCAGCCTGCAGATGGCCTACGTGCTCAGGGGGTGGTGGGCTCCAGTACGTCGGCGCCAACCTGCAAGGGCTGCAATGCGAGGGCCGACACATCCCGCCGGGAAAGTCCACGGGCTCCTTTGTGCTTGTCTCCTGCGGGATTCTTGTTGCTTCTGAAGTGCCCATCTGTTAACAGTAAAGTTCAGACAAATCCCTGCCTTGCGTACGGAAGCTTTAGGATGTCGCTCAGGGAGCCCCCAGCTCCGCTCGCCACGGGCAGCTCCGTGTGCAGAGGTGCTCCTCGCGTCACCTCTCTCCACTCAGCTGCTCATCTGCAGCCTCCCTCTGGGCCACTATCACCCCCTTCTACCTTCTGAAAAGGAAGGTCTAAGGCTGGCAGGGATACATCACCCTAAAAGCCTGAATCCTAAAGTAAGAATTTAACCAGCCATTGACAAAAAATCTGGAAAACAGAAAAATTTGCTTCTTCAAAACAATATATATTGATATCTATACATTAGTATACATTAGAAACTTACAGTTCTTAGGCATTGACTTACATCTGGAGAATAGGAAAAATAATAAATACATGAAAAGCATAAAGATGTTCACTGCGGAATTGCCTGTATCAGTGACAACAATGGAGAAAAGCTAATGGCCCGACAAAAACAGAACAGTTGAGTAGACAGGATTGCGTTATTTAGCTATCCAAATGCTTATGAATATTCTTGAATAACAAAGGAAAATGTTTTCATTTCAGATCAAGTGAAAGTTCAGAGCACATATTGTTCTCAGAGAATTAATTTGAGTATGTTACAAATGCAAAGAAAAAGACCAAAAGTACATTTACCAAACTGTTAATGGCATTGTATCTGCATGACCGAACAATTTTCTTTCCTTCTTTAAGGATTTTAGCTTTCTACTTTTTTTAAAAAAGGGATAAAATATAAATAAGCACTTGTGTGTGCCAAGGCTCACTCTGTTATTAGAGAAGTCCATTAAAATGCAGATTCTGAAATCTAAAGCTAGTGTCTGCTTCATAGAAAAATGCCATTTGTTATGGTTCATGTCTAGATGTCCCTGCAATGCCTCATGCACTCATAAATGAGGCTTTGAAGGAGGCAGCAGGATCTAGTATGATCCTAGGACTAAGGGTGTGTGATTACTAAATGAGGTCTTTTATTGGAAAGGAAATTTTTTTTTTTTTTTTTTTTTTTTGGTGGAACCAGGGATTGAACTCGGGCCCTTGCTCTTGCCAGGCAAGCATTTAATCTACTGAGCCATCTCCCCGGCCCCCCAAGTCTTTTATTGACTTGCCAATTTCCTAATCCAAGTATACCAGATGGAGTATAAAAGACCAAAAAAGACTCCTCAAGTCCTTTGCTTGCTTTGTGACTTCTACCCATCACGGTCTCTTTCTCCTCTTCAATGCCTGTCTGCCACACTGCCTCTTCTTGGAGTCAGACAGTTATGGACTGAAACCTCCACAAACTATGAGCTAAATAGCCTTTCCTCCTTTAACTTTGGGTGTTGCATATTTCGTCTTAGCAAAGACGAAGGTAACTAAGACACCAACAGAAAGGAAGACGTGTTACAGAAGTGATAATCTGTTCTTAGCAGTATCAACCCATCGGCTAGGTCAACGGTGTGCTTTTTATCTGGGTTTTCAGTAATGTTTCATTTAGTGACAACCTCCCAAGATACGAGTCCCTCCCTGGCCACAGTTGCACCCACAGGTAGTTATCTCTGGGGAGCAGCATGCCAGCTCCGATTCTTAGTTTGTAAAATATCTGTACAACATCTTCAGGTATTATTTCTGATTATTCCCTATAGATTATCTTCTCTGCTTTTAATTTCATGGAGATAAATAACAGTAATCTTGATAATATAATAATAAATTCATTCACATGGGAGCTGTGGACAAGATTTAAAAGGTTAAAGCACTAAAAGTGAATAAACTGGGGTGAGGAATGTCACAAATATGATAAGCACAAAGATAGTTTCTGTCATTAAAGAGTTTTATAAATCAAAATGAAAAATAGATTTTATAAGAGTAAGTAAATAATAGAATTATATTACATGAGTTTATTAACATTCAAAGTGAAAATTAGGTGACTTTTAATAAGATACTCAATTCTGGCAAGTATACAGGAAAACAGATATTTGCATACCCTGATCATGAAAGTAGGAACTGGTACAGCCTTCTTGGCATTTGTGATACAATATATATCAGAGCCTTAAATTATCTGTACTCTGACAGCCTTTCTTTTCTCAGGGCTCTATTCTAAGACAACAATCAGAAATTGTTTTGGCAACTTATTGCTGTGTAATAAAATCCTCCAGAACGGGGTAACTGTAAAAGTCAGTAATTACATATTTAGCTCACAAATTTGCAACTGAGGCAGCACTTTGCAGGGCTCCTGTGTGTTCCTGAGCTGAGGCAGCTGGCGCAGGAATGGCCTCTTCTAAGACAGTCCACTTAGAAGGTGAAGTTGAGGTCCGCTGTCCAGAGAGAATATTGGGAACTCGACCGGCTAAGGCTTACTTCTCAGGTTCCTCTCCACATGGCCCCTGCACTGGCCCAGGGATTGCTTGTGCTTCCACACCGTGTGGGGGTGGATTCCAACACGAAGAATTCTAGGACGTGGGATGGAAAGCCTTGGTCTGAAAGTTGAGCTCCCCAAACCATAAAGTGTCACTTCTGCTAGATTTAAAGGGAAGAAGCCAAGTTCCACCTTTGTTGCCCAAAAAAATTAGGGGCCATGTCTTAAACCAGCGACAGAAATAAAAATAGAAAAACACATTATACTTTTTGAAGGCTTATACATGTTAATTAGTGAGAAAACAAAAAGAACTGAATACTCAATGTTAGAGCACAGCTGAGTAACTTACGGCACCTTTAAGCAATATAATGTAATCATCAAAGTTATGTTTACAGAGTTTTAAATATTAAGAAAAATGTTTATGCTAGATTAAAAATAATTATGGGTGCTGGGAAGATAGCTCAGTGGTCTAAGCACCTGCCTGACAAGCACAAGGACCTGGGTTTGATCCCCACTACCACCTGCCATGCTGGCCCCAGAACTCTGGGTACACAGTGCCGGCCACTGAAATCAGGCATGGTGGTGCATGCCTGTAATCCCAGTGCTGAGGAGGCTGGGACAGGAGGATCACTATGCGTCTGAGCTATGTAGTGAGACCCTGTACCAAATAAATAAATAGATAAATAAATATTAAAAACAATAATAATAATTCTAGACCCAAAAAAAAAAAAAAAAAGCTGAAACAGGTCTTTCTGTTTTCAGATTGTCATTGGTGTTTATTTTTGGCTTCGTTTTCTTCTTCTAGTATTTTCCTGACATCCTAAAATGGGATGAATTCTCCATCTGATCAGTTTTCAAGTAGAATGACAAAATTACCCAGGAGATTCCCCCTGAGCTCCATTTCCTCTGGATGTCCATAGCGCTTGGGTCACCATAACTATGGTACTCAATTCTTTTACCTAAATACTGCCCCTCTTTTCTCCTCGGTAACTCAAACTAAATGCTCTGTCCGCTGAGTGATTTACCAGATGCCCCCCAAAACTTAACCCCACCTAAGGCTGTGTTAGACCCTTCCCTCAGGAAGGATCTGCTCCTGAAGCCCTCTATGCTGACTCCTCTCACCCCGTATCAGAGTTGAGGCACTATTCACTTAGCATTCATCCTCCTCAGTAAACTCTTAGCTCCCTCAAGATACAAGCTGTGTTGGCCCCGATAATCGCTGCAGACATCACCTATTAGAGTCATTCGCAATCCATTCTTCCTTGCCACATTTGACAGTAAGGATTAGAAAGCCAAATGCCCATTTCTAGGCTCCTTGTAGCCAGGAGCTATAGCTGTGAGACATGAATTTCTTCTCTGAGGGTTATTAAAATAATATTCCTCACCATACTTTTCCTTTTCCTGCCAGTCCCACCTTCAGTACCATCCTTATAGCTGACAGAGAGCTTTCGTCCTGTAAGCATAAGGGAAAGCCAAGAAAATTTCAAGGGCAGAAGCTCTATCATCACCAGGCCTCTAATCCAATAGCAACTACTTTGTGTCTCTTAATGTAAGAGAATGAGAAAGTGCTATCTATCTGTTTAAGCCAACAAACTACAGGCCAAATCAGCCCTACTTCCTATTTTTGTTAATAGCGGTTTACTGGAGCAAAGCCATGCCTGTTCATCTACAGATTGTCTATGGCTGCTTTTATAATACAGTAGCAGAGTTAAGCAGTCAAAATAAAGATCATATGAAAAAGCTGAAAATATTTGCGATCTCGTCCTTTACAGAAAAAAAAAATTCACTGATCCTGGTTGAAGCAGCTAGTGGTCACGGTTCCTGTTTACTACAGCCAGCTTCATTTTGTATTAATATAGTATTCCTAATACTAACACCAGGCAGGTCCCACAGAAAGTCTTCAGTGATAGCTAGCTGTCTTATGAACACAAACAACCACAATCTCTGGTCAGCGATAATTTCCCCACTTTTTTTTCAGTCCCCTGTGGGACCAAGCAGTGCCTTGCATAGTATGTATGTGTTTAATAAATATGTGTGGAACCTTTTGTCTAGATGTAGGTACAAAATATTCAAGACAATTAGAGAAAAATTAAATGCTAACCTATGAAGTATAACAATTCTGAGAATAATGGACTATACGTTGTGGGGTAGCACAATAAAATTAGTGGTCATGTGGCCAAGAATTCCAATAATTTTATGTCCTTTTTGTGGAGGATAACTGACAGCTCATTTGATCAGTCAAGTGTCCTTAGAGACACATTAATTTATGTGCGTGCTTCTGGACATCTCATAGGCCTTCTATTCCTAAGGATTTGACAAGGACTCTGTGCTTGCTGATTGGGTTGAATATTATATAGGAGAAGAGACAGGGTGGGCTTTCCTGAGAGGAACTGGAGGCAACTAACACAAGCATCACCAAGTGTGGGCCCAACGGCAGCATGACTTGTGTGGTCATGGAGTTTCAATTGCAACATCAACTGCTAGTACTTTTCTTCTGAGTAAAAATAAGCAAATGAGCATGTAATTCAGGATATCAGCGAGATTGTTCACCTAGTATATGCAACTATTTATGACTTCATATATGAAGTCTTTGGCAATGTTAAATATTTAAACCACAGTGAACAAAGAACTATACTCTTACCTTAGGCCGAAATGTTTATAGGACGATGCTTACTAATCCTTCACCTCTTTACAGAGTATGATTTTCATCTAATAACTCATTTAAATCTGTCAATAACCCAAGACACTTTTGTACTTTGAAGTGACTTCCATCATAATGAAAATGTATCCATAATCTTCATTTCTGATAGGCTATTCTTGTCTATTCCAACAACACTGAAAGATCAATATGAAAGAGATGATTTATCCACGGCGCCATCCTTGCCAGCAGTTGGTACAAAAGTAGCAGAAACCTGTACTAACAACCTCCTAGGTCTGATTTTTTAAAATACACAAAAGGGAAAATGCTATGAATGCAGAAGTGGTTTCATTGAGGGGTGGGGTGGATGGCGTGTTGGAAACTTTATCCTGGACTGAGTCAACTTCAAAATATAAAGACCAGTTCCCTAAAGTTGAGCTAAGTAGATATGTCAGCAGATCGAGGTTGGGGTGTGAGCACCTTGGTGTGAGCACCTTGATTTCTTTTTTTTTTTTTAATTTTATTGAGAAACAAATAGCACTGAGACAGTTTCAAAACCGATTAATAGGACAGTTTCAATAATTAATACATTGCATATTGTTGTCTTTGTGGTGGTTATTCATAGTACAAGATGCAGACATGATATCCTGCCCAAATACTATTAGTACAAATCTTTCTTCTCATTAAATTAAGAGAAAGTAGCCGTATATCTATCTTAACTCTTTTGTATATACAGATATAAAATGGTCCTTCATTTATATCCCCTTTTTTTGTTTAGTTTGTCACAGATGGGTATTCCATTGCCATTTAAATATTGTAGGTGTGTGAATTCAGCAAAATAATCCAATATAGTCCAGTAGTCCATGCTAGTAGTGGGTTATCCGTAGGACTGGCAATGTCAGAAGCTGTTGACTTGAGCCTTTTACAGCTCATCATATTAATATTAATACAGCTTTACTTTTCATACCTTGTTATTATACTTTTCTGGTAGATGGTTAAGACCAAGATAAAGAAAAAATTAGAGAAAAAGAAGGATTACCAGGACAGCCAACATGTTGGCCCAAGGTCAGTGAGGACTCAGAACATGAGGACCTGTACTGTAACATAACATCCTGTAACTCAGTGATGTCCCAAATGTTCTAATCAAGGAGATTATGAAGCCACAGAGGAAAGGGATCAATGATGCAGAGTGTGCCTAAGGACAGTCACATGGAGACAAAACATTCTCTCAGGCTTTCACAGAGAACAAATTGGTCAAGCAATGGCCATGACTCATCCACATGGCTGACACTGACAAAGGATCTACAAAGTGCTATACACGGTTACAGGATAAATCCTGAGTAGATTTGACTGACCTTATCAGATACAAAAGTTACATTTTTTGTTCTATAGCACCTTGATTTCTACCCCTGCTTTGTCAGCTGGAATCTGCAAGAATTATGCAAAACAAGGTTCCCTTCTACTCAGAATCCCTTGTTACATGGCCCTGTTGTAGGATTTCTCCCTCTATCTTAAGAACTTTATGCTTTCCCTGAAAAAAGCCATACACACAACACAAAGCATTGGTCAGCAAAGGCATCTGGGAGGTGTAGTCACCCATGAGAACTCAGAGGAAACACTCAAGGATTTCTGCTCCTAAGCATTTTGGGAAGGAGTCAATTTTGTTTCAATGACTGATAACTCAGGGTTTTCAAAAAACTGTGCCCTGGGGATCCTGATTTTTGTCTTCCCACACTTTGTTCTAGTTTCTGAAGCTAATAAATGAGATGAAAAGAACACTACACTAAAATCAAGACCTGATCCTAACCAAAGTTCTGCCACTAATTAGCTTACAGCTTCAGTAAAGTCATGTAACCTTCCGAGTCTTCATTATGTCTTTTGTAAAGTAACTGTTCAGCACTCCGAAGCCTTTTCCAGCAATGAGCGCCGAGGGGAAAACAAGAGCATTTGGGCATCATCATTCTGGATTGTGGCTACTGTCACAGCACACTGCGCTCCTGAAGGAAGGGCTTCAAAGAGTACATTTAGGAAGATGGCAGGATGTAACAGAATGCACAAGGACTGGAAGTCAGAAAGATCTAAAGAGCTAAACATCTGCACTGTACAACTGTAATCTCTGCGACACCAGTTACTCAACCTGCTTAAGCCTCACATTTTTATAAGGGTGTTTTGAGAATGACATGAAGCAACATACATAAACCATGTGACAAGGTGACTGCAAAAATATCAGGAAGCCAGGATATAGATCAGCCATGTAGCGCCTGCCTCGCAAGCACAAGGTTCTGAGTTCCATTCTAAGTAACTGACCTCTGCCTTAAAAAAAGAGAGAAAACAAAAATGTCAGGCAGTTACACTTAATTCCATAACTTCCTTAACCCTGCGTACTAAAGATGAAGGAGAAAGTCGTGAAAAACAAACGTTGAAAATTACTAAAGACTTAACAAAGAATAATTATGAATACAGCAAATAAATAGAATATGCATTTTTAATAGGAAACAACTGTTTAATGGGAGAAAGTGCCATTTCAGGAATATCAGTGTCTTTCTAAAGGATCTCTAGGTTGGTGTACTGTTTCTGTCAAAGTCACAGCTACATTGTAGTCTTTGTACAACAGGACTTCTGTGTCCTACTCTATCATTTAATAGATGGTGATTATGTTGATTATGTATGATTTCCTTTATCTCTCTAATGAGTGTCTGTTATTAATGAGTGCCTAGCTAGTTTCAATGAAAGAGGTAATTTCGTGACACTGATTTTTCTAAGACATCTTGTAAAAGATCCAGTAAGGGGAATTCCTTTT
>NW_004524596.1:8836801-8859292 GCF_000260255.1 Octodon degus | reverse complement strand
TTCCAGAACCGGGGCTTGAACTCAGACCCTTGCGCTTGCCAGGGAAGTACTTATTCTACTGAGCCATCTCCCCAGCCCCTCTCTGCCCTATAACAGCTTCTGCCCAACATAAAAATGAGGAACATGATAAAACTTAGTACTTAGATCTCTTTGATTTCTGTCCACTTTCATGTGATTTCAATAAAATTAAGTTAAATTAACAAATGATTAATTTCTCAAATAATTTTCACCTTAAGATTCTCCTCTTCCCTTAAGATCCACACTAAATGCATCTTGTTTGTGAAGATTTTCCTGTCTTATTTAGTGGCCCCCTCCTCTAATGTCTCACAGTAGAATTTTTCCATCAACTGTACCTGCACTGTTCTCCTTTGACTACAGTTAGTTTACACATAATTTCTTTCCAGTCTAGTATGTAATACCTTACACATACAAGGCCTTTAATTGATAACGAGACAAATGATCCATGAGTGGGAAATCAATATAATTTTGCCATATTCATCTCTCTCTATCTATATATATATATATATATATATATATATATATATATATTTCACAAGCTGATTGATATGCTTTCCTTTCACGGAAGGAAAATTGCACTTAAGAGTCCTGCATAAGACAGGACCTCTCAGGAAAAAAGAATTTAATAAGAAAGGTGGCCAACCCTGGAAAATTTCATTAATTGAGCAAACCGAGAAGATGAACAGGATCTGAAACAAAAGCAAAAAGCAGAAATGCAGAGCTGGAAGTGAAGATATAACCATGAAATGAGTATTGGAAGGAAAGAGCCAGAATTTACTGGAAGCCTAACCTATTCTAGATATGTCCAGCTCTTTACCTCATGAGCGCTCGATGAAAGGGTGGTCTTGTCCCTGCCTAATTATAGGGTATTAAGAATAATGTTTACATTTTGACTTTTGAATTGTCTGGTGATATTTCTTTCTCACTCTTCTCTTCTGCTTCTCACTCTTCTTTCTTCTTCTGATTTTGGTCTCTTCTTTAATTATAGAGTTTCTTTATAAATACATAATATTAGGCCTTAGTCTTGATTACATATTGAAAGTATTCCTTCCAGATATTCAGTTGTCATGTTTCAGATGTGTAAAGGCATTTTACCTTATGTTGTCAGAATTACCAGTTTTTTCTTGTTAGTGTAGATTTGGAGGCACAATTAGATTTTTCCTAAACCAAAATTAAAGAGGCATTCACTGGTGTTTTCTTAAAACACTTTATATTTCATTCCATGCTTAGACCTCTGGAATATTTTGAGTTAGTGTTTGGTATCATATGAAGTATGAATTTAATTTTATCCCTTTTGAAATGCCTACTGATGTGCCCCAGCCTTAGTTATTAAAAATTTATCTTCTGGGTCAGTGAGATAGCTCAGGGGACTATGCACCTGCTTGGGCAAGTGCAGGGACCAGAGTTTGATCCCCAGCATCATATGCCTCACCAGTCCCGCCCCTGGGCACATTGAACTGGCCACCAAGACTGGGTGTGATGGCACATGCCTATAGTCTCAGAGCTGGGAAGGCTGAAAACTGGAGGAGCACTGTAAGTCTGACCTGTACCAAATACATTTTTTATAAAAGTTCATCTTCTATCATATTATATACCAAATTTATGTAGGACCTTTGACCTAATACTGAATTTCCTACAATACTGGTTGATTTCTCGATTTATGGGCTAGAACTTCATTGTTTTAATTATAGTAGCTTTGTGGTATGGTTTATTGTACCTTTCTCTTTCAGTGTTTTCCCAAATATTCTGCTACACTTAAGTTCCTATACCAATATAAATATCAACTTATAAAATTCCACCAATAAGCTTACTCACAATTGAATTAGTACTCACAATTGTATTAGTATAAACTGATAAATTTATAAATTGACAGGAAGAACAAACATCTCTATAAGGTTGTTTTTCAGCTAACTGTATCTTTGATTTTCTTGGAATTTCTAGACGTCATATCATATGCAAATAAGATGTTACTTTATTCCTTCTCAATTTTATAGCCCTGACTTCTCTCACCTAACTGCCTCTAGAAAAAAATTGAAATTTAGTGAAGAAAGCATCCCTGACATTCGTTCTTCTTTTTAATTGGCATATAAAAATTACATCCATTTACTGGGTGCTATGTAATGTGTCAGTACAGATACACATCGTATGAAGTTCAGATCAGGTAAATATATCTCTTCTCAAACATTTGTCATTGCTTTGTGTTAAAAATATTCAAACCCTTTCTTTCAGCTTTTTAAAAATATACATAGCATTATTCTTATCTACAGTCATCCTTCCAAGCTATAGAACACTAAAATTTACTTTTCCTACTTATAACCTTGTATATATTGGGCTGGCAAGATAGCTCAGTGGGCTAAAGCACCTGCTTAGGCAAGCTTAGGCAAGCGCAGGGACAACAGTCCGATCCCCTACCGAACCATCTCCACCTGCAGGGCAGGCTGAGCTGGCCATAGAGTCCAATCATAGTGGGGCAGGCCTTTCATCCCAGCACTGGGGAGGCTGAAAGCGAGAGGATCACTATGAGTCCAAGCTGTGTAGTAAGGCCCTGCAACAACCAAATACATTTAAAAATAAATAAATAAATAAATAAATAAATAAATAAATAAATAAATAAATCTTTGTACATGTTGGCCAATCCCATCTGTTCTTCCCACCATTACTCCTCCAGCGCTTGGTAGCCACTGTTCTACTCTCAGTTTCTATTAGATCAGGCTGCTTTAGACTTCCCAGATGAGTGAGGTCACAGCAGTTGGGTGTCAAGGCCTGGCTTATTTCACTTCACATCAGGACTATCAGGCCAATCCATGTTGTCTCTGACAGGGTTTCATCCTTCTTTATGACTAAATCATAACATCAATTCTTTTCTTTTTTTTTCTTTTCTTTCTTTCTTTCTTTCTTTCTTTTTGTTTTGTGCAGGGTCTCACCACACAGCTTGAAATCGTAGTGATTCTTCTGCTTTCAGCCTCCCCAACACTGGTATTACAGGCATGCACCACCCGCCCAGACTTGGCAGCCAGCTCAGCGTGCCTGGGGGAGGAGCCAGTGTGGCATACAGTGCCAGAGATTGAACTCCAGTCCCTGCACTTGCCTAAGCAGGCTTAGTCCACCGAGTTATCTCACCGGCTCTATAACATCAATTCTTGATTTCAGTAAAACAAATTTCCTAAGTTTTCTCATTACTAAGATATTGGTTTTAGGATAAATTAATGAATCTTTTGTCATATTTTTAAAATACCACTCAACATCTGTTTTCTTGAGTGCATCCTTCTTTATTTTTTTTTTTTATTTTTTTTTGCAGAACCTAGAATTGAACTCAGACCCTTCTGCTTGCCAGGGAAGCACTTATTCTACTGAGCCATCTCCTCAGCCCTGCATCTTTCTTCAATTGGTGTTGATTTTCATCCGTGGCTTTGTCAGCTTCTATAATCATCATTTTTTTCTGTAGCAGTATTACTGTTATTTGCAATATTAATAGATTTTTTAATATTCAACCAACCCTGGAATAAATTCTACCTAATCTTGATATATTACATCCTTAATGTAATATTTAATTTTATTTTACTGTTATTTTTCCAATAGCTATACATAAATAATATTGATTTTTACTTCCTCTGTACTCTATATCAAAATCATAGGTTAAGACTGCCAGAAATAACAGGTTATATTTGCAAAACAAATTGAAAAAATTTTCTTTTTTCATGAGATGATTAAGACCCACTCAAACTTATTGACTGTAGTTGAATCTCAACTCTAGCAAAATATTAGAATATATTTTGTTATATTTGTAATACTTCTTTCCTAATGTGTATATTCTGTTTCTTAATTTAAAATTTTTAGGGTATTTGGAAAGATTTGAACTTTGTTCTGGTTTTTACTACTGTACTTACACCTTTTAAATAACTTTAATCACCAGAGATTTTCAGTTTAATTGTATTTGTGTTTTATCCTTTGATGACATGGTACAGTTTTACAGTTAAAACATCTACTATAGCCTTCTACCATCATCCATTTTAAACTTTTATATACTTACATATTGAAATTCTTACCTGATTTTGGGAATTTCAACAAAATCCCTGGCTTCAACTTTCCATATATCTTTTCACTGGGTGAAGTTCATTCCCTAGAAGTGACAAAATTAATCAAATAATAAACACAACCTTCAAATTTTTTGGTCCTACAAATTTACTTTAAAATTAGTTTTTCTATTTATTTTCCTCAAACTAAAATAATAGGGAAATGCCACCCACTTTCCCCAGGTAAAAATCTTAATCCATGGTAATATCCTTTCAAAATGACTAACCCATTTGAATCCTTGTCATTAAAAGCAACTAAAACATGCCAGTGTTGAAGAAAAGTCTCTCCAAAGACCTTATTTAATAATATTCCCAGTGGAGTGTTTAGAAATAATCATCATCTAATCCCATCTCAGCTAAAACCTATAACCTTAATAATGTTACTCAGAGCTGGCTTCTTCCCCAGTGGGCTCCTTTTCTATTTATTCATTTGATGTCTTAACGTTCAGTTGAATTATCTAACCAAAACATCCTGCGCAAAAGAATAGAGTAATTATATAAACACTTGGAGCAGAACAATTATAAAGCAAGAGCAGTTAACACTGAGCCCAGTAGAGACTTCATCTGCATACGTGTTTCCTGAGGTTCCGGCCCTTGGTAGCCCTTCCAAACTGTTTTATTCTGTTCTTCTTGATTTTTGCATGTTCATTGATCAGTCTTCTCTAGTTAAGTACCCATATTTTTATCACTTGGGTGTCAACACTTTTGCTTAAAAAAGTAAATTCAATTCAGAGAATTTCAATTTCAATTCAGAAATTTTCCTAGGAGCTTTGGAAAAGGAGCAAAAGAATACATAAGGGTGAAGAATCACCTGGAATCTGATTTTTCTGGCCTACATAGACACAAAGTCTTACATTAAATTCCTAACTGGACCTCCAACCCCTTAGCTCATCAGCAAATCTTCCAGGATTTAACTGCAAATAGAAATGCTGGGTAATTTTAGGAGACCTTTTGGGAACACTGGACCCGTTTCTTAAGCCCCAGTGGAAACCAAACGTCGCCTCTGATTGCATTTTCTGTGTCCTGCTCCATTCTTCTTTTTCCCTCCTTATGAATCTCTCACACAGAAACTACATGTTCACTTTCTTCAAACCCTTTCGCCTAAGTACTAACAGCCTCACTGTGTTCCCAAAGAAGATGCAGCTTTGATTCACCTGTGCTTAGATCAATTGCTTTAAGAAATCACTCCTCAGAAATACACTGTTTGAGTCAAAGTGAATCTCAGAAGCACTAGATGTCATAGGATGAAATTAAAATGCTTTTTGCAAAACATAGCTGGAACTCTCAACCCTCTGAAGGTTTTCATAATGAATAGCGTCAGGGGTAGAACATATTAAGATGAGAGATTTCATGCACAGGCGATGGAAATGTCGTGATGTGGGACCCAAACCAGGTCACTTTCAATCCTTTTCCTTCTATGTATGTTGAATAAGGAGAATATATCCCAAGAAGATCAAGGGTAGTGTGTATGAACCTCAGTCTTGATAGAGATGATTAGAACACTAACAGAACAGAAATGCTCACTCTCAATGATTCGCTCCCATTCCTCCTTTAAAAAAAAAAAAAAAAAAAAAAAAAAAAAAAAAAAACTAAAACATCCTATAATTTCAGAAGTTCAAACTATGTAACCAGCTTTTCCATGACATGCACTATGAAATCCCTCAGCAATTAAAAATTTCCTGGGAGGAAGGGTATGATAGTAATCTGCTAGGGTTGTTCTGCATTTTTTAAATGGATACATCTTTTTCCAAAATAGCTCAAACCACGTTATGGATAATTATTCTTATGTTTTAATAGCACACATTTTAGCCTTTCACTCTGCTCTAGATGAAGAGAGGCCAACAAGAATTTCTGAGTGAAAATGCTCTGATTCACTAGACAAAAGCACAACGTAACAGGAAGGAGTGAGTTAAAAACAGCAACAAAAACACAGGCACATGATGCACTGTGAAGTGAAGAGGTTGTCCCATTCACTGGTAGGCGGAAGGGCTGTCATATTAGGAAATTCAGACCTCCAAAATTCAGACCCAATCTCAAAAATGGGCATCTGAGATGAATGTACACATCTGGGATGAAGAAATACAAAGGACAAATAAATATTTGGAAAGATGGTCAACATCATGGTTTATTTGAAAGACACAAATGAAAACAACACTGAGATTCCATCTCACCCCAGAAATAATGACTGTCCTCAAGTCAACAAAGCTATCAATCAAGTGCTGCAGGGGATGTGAGAAAAAAGAAATCCTTCTCTACTGTTGGTTGGAGTGTAGACCGGTGCAACCACTGTGGAAATCAGAGATTCCTCAAGAAACAAGGATCAGAGGTTCCATTTAACCCAGCTATTCCCCTTCTGGGTATCTTCCAAGAAAAATTAAAAAATCATATGATATCAATATGTGTGCACCCACATTTATAGCAGCACAATTTGCAATAGCTAAATCTTGGAAACAACCCAAATGCCTATCAACTGAGGTATAGATAAAAAAGATGTGGTACTTTTATACAATGATGTACTACTTAGCCATAAAGAAGGATAAAGTTGAGACTTCTATAGGTAAGTAGAAGCAATTTGAGATCATACTCATAAGTGAAATGAATTACATTCACAGGTGTACACATCGGGCTGGCCACATAGCTCAGCCGATTAAAGCACCTGCAAGCAGGCACAGGAGCAGAGAGTTTAATCCCTGGGTCTGCTGTGACCCCAGGGCATGCTGAGATGGGGATTGAGACTGTAGTGGAGCATGCCTATAATCCCAGCACTTGGGAGGCTGTAAACAGGAGAATCACTGTGAGTCCAATCTAGTAGTGAAACCCTGAACACCCTGTAGAACCTTCCCTAAAAATACAAAATAAATAAATAAATAAATAAATAAATGCACCTTGATTGCCCACATTATTTAAGGGCTGGGGAAATAACTCAGTAGAATAAGTACTTGCCTGGCAAGCTCAATGACCTGAGTTCAATCCTTGGTACCGCAAAAAAAAAAAAAAAAAAAAAAAGCAAACATCATATTGTCTCCTTTATGTGAAAAACTGAAATGCATGAAATGTAAAGACCTCTGATTATGGAATGGCTGCAGAATAAGATACCTTAAAATCCCTCCCAGTGTCAATAACTAGCAATGTAGATGGAATAGAAGAATTCTTTAAGATGCATGCTGAGTTGACAAGAAAACAGGGAATTTCCGATTGTCAGAAATGAAAACTCCCTTGAAAATCACAGATACATTTGGCGGATGCAGTCACGGTGCTAGGAGAGCTTGGGGAGGGGGAGGGCAGCACTCTTGCTGGCTGGGCTAAAACCCCAAAGACCACACAGAACTAGGAGATGAGGCCTTAGGCCAGAGTAAAGAAATAAGATCAAATTGAGACCCTTGAAGGTATACAGTTTAGTGAACGTTTTCACAAGAAATTATATCCCTACCACATGGAAAACACTCCTCCTCTCTGTCAGACTTTGGGAAAAAACAAAACCACAAATGACTCTGTAAGAGGCATAAACTCGTACCTGCACCTCAGTTTTAATTCAAGTTTGCATTGTCCTTTAATCTATATCTAACACAAATTCATCACAGATTCAACATAAATAATGCCCCTGCCCCCATGCCCGTCAAGAGTGCAAGCAAAACGCCCTCTGAGAGACCCGGTCTCAACCTGAGCAATAGCATCTCACCTACAAGTTGATACTGTGACCTAGAAATGACAGGCTAGGGCTGGGGAGATAGCTCTGCGGTCTAAGCACCTGCCTGACAAGCTCAAGGACCTGGGTGGATCCCCAATACTGCATGTCAGGCCAACCCAGGAACTCCGGGAGCACTGTGCCAGCCACCGAAGCTGGGTGTGGTGGAGCACACCTGTAATCCCAGTGCTGGGGAGGCTGACACAGGAGGATCACTATGTATAACAAGAGCCTGTACCAAATAAATTTATAAATAAAAGATGTTTGAAAATATTACAAAAAATAACTAAATAAAAATGGCAAATTATACAAGGTAATAATCCACTGTGAGCTACAGGGAGCATAAGTACTCAAAAAAAACTCAGCTACTACTATCTGAAAAGAATAGATATAGATATAGATATAGATATAGATGATATAGATATAGATATAGATATAGATATAGATATAGATATAGATATAGATATAGATATAGATTTGTTAAGTATAAGGGAAGAATGAAGATCTTAAAGAAAGAATAATGCCCTGTAAAAATAACAAATAATAAAATGTAGGAGAATTTCAGCTAATATGCCATCTGGAAAGAAACATAAAAATGTCACTAAAGAAATAAAAAGAGTTTAAAGCTTAACAAAGAATGAGATACTATTCAAGAGAGAAACAGGGAGATGAAACAAATCATCAGTATAGTCTCAAAATAAAAAATAAGTAGACATTGAAATTCAAAAATCTGTAGACAGATTCAGAGCAAAACTTGAACATAATTGAAAGAAACTTGAACTAGAAGATAGATCTGAGGAAATCTAAAATAAAACCCAGAGCAATAAAGAGTTGGCCAATATAAAAAGAAATTAAATAGTATGAAAAAGAAATGAGTCTTTCTAATTTACATGAAGAAAAATTGCAGGAGAGAATAGATAGCGAGAGATATTATCAAAGAAGCAAGGGCTGATTGTGGCCTAAAATAGAAAAGAATTCATGAATCTTAAAATTCAGGACTTCTAGAGGGACCAAAGAGAAATCACTCTGAATCCACATCTAGACATAATATATTGAAGTCATAGAAAACAAATGCAAAATGAAAATCTGGGGAGTGGCCCAGGTAAAGAGGCAGAAAAGGCTAAACCCCTCAAAAAGGAATAATAACTAAACTAGGAGCAGGTTGCAAGTCAAGAATAGCAAGTGAAATAAAATCTTAGTGATGTGCATTCAAAAGTAAGCACTGGATTTAGAGCAAAGAAGATGAATAGGTTTTGTTTTGTGTGTCATCCCCCAGCTAGTTAGGTTATGTATCCATGGGAGGATTTTAAAGTTCATTCAGCCCAAGGAGAAGACCAAACCCCGTAATCAATTAGTGTCACTTGCCACTGGCACCAGAAGGAAAACTCCAGCATGTATGTTCACCATCCATCGAAGATCTAGGCCACACCAAGGCACGATGATACATCACTGCCTCCTATTAACACCACACAACATAACTCTCTGTGCCCAGGAAGTCAGAACAGAGGCCCTTCGGCTGATCTAACAAGGTCATTGAAGAAATCAAACTAAAATTCATGCCGCATGCCCTTGCTAAGAGATGTGCTCAGTGCACAAAATAGAAATTCTGAAAGCAGTGCTCCTGAACAGATCTTCCAGAGCAGCCTTTTGGCCTTGGTGCTTACCACGTAGATATCTCTCCACTAGCTCAGCAAAAGGACCTTGAGAGACTCCTACAGTACCAGTGCTGACAAGAAAGATGAAACTCAAGAAAGCTAAGACAAAAGTGGCCTCATCCTGCCTCCTTTGATGCAGTCTGGAAAGTATATGCAGAGGTAGCTTAATTATTGATTTTGTAAAAGCAGACTCAGAATTAAGGAAATAGGGTTGCGATAACAATACTACAAAATCCACAAAGTTCCCTAGAATCTTGAAGATGTTTCACCTCAGAAATAGTGTGACAGAGAATAATTAGTTCTCAACCAACGTAAGAGACAAAACTTTGCACTGCTTATGTTGAACGGCAAATAGGAGTCTGAGCACTGCTTGCCCATGTCTTGTCCCTGTGGGGTTGGCCTTGTACCATTCCAGTGTGACATGGAAGAGCCAAGACTGTAAAAACGAAGTCATACTGCAGCACTTTGGTTTCACACTAAGCCCTCTGCCTAGCTTTCCCTTTTTTTTTTTTTTTTTTTTTGAGTTAAAATTTTTAACCTCTTGTTTTTTTGTTTTTTTTTTCTTTTCAAAGTTTTATTGATAAACATATAGCAATGAGACAGTTTCAAATCAAATCGAAAGTACAGTTTCAACAAATAATACACTGCATATATTCTTCTTAGTGGTTAATTGCTGTACAAGATGCAGACTTGTGATCCTAATTACAAACACCATTAGAAAAAATCATTCTATTCATTAAGAGAATGCAACTATATATCTATCCCAACCACTTTGAATACACAGATACAAAATGGACATTCATCGGTATACCCCAATTTTTTTTAAGTTCCGTTGTTGAATATTATAGGTATGTAAACTCAGCAAAATATTCTAAAAGAGTCCAGTAGCCCACAATAGCATTGGGTCTTCTGTTTAACTGGTAATGTCAGAAATTATATTCTGCCTAGCTTTCCTGAAACCCACATAATCACATAAGCCAGAGACGGCCGTGGGCATAAAGGGCTCAGGTTACACTGGTATGGGTTTGGGGGCATCTGTGAGGACAGGCTCCTTTCCTTCTTGAAAGTCTAGGATTATCAGGAAGGAAGGAAAGAAAGAAGAAAGAAAAGAAGAAGGAAGGAAGGAAGGGAAGGAGGAAGGGAGGGAAGAAGGGAGGGAGAGAAGGGGATGTCAGAGGGAAGGAAGTGGGGGAAGGAGAGAGGGAGGGAAGAAGCAAGGAAGGAAAGAAGGAGGCAAAGTGACAAATCTAAGATGTTGCTGTAAAATTTTTTGTCCTCAAGAAAAAAGTCTATTAACTAACCCCAGTTCAGACAATACTATTTGAGTTACACTGTGTTCACAATCAATCCAGTGAGACACTGTGTTAAGGAAGCCCTTTGCCCACAGTATTCTATTTAATTTGCTTCGCTCTTATACTAGTAGTCATTAGTATTTTCCCCCATTTCATGGATGAAAAGACTGAAGCTTAGAAAAGTAAAGTCACTGGGTTGGGGTAGAAGAGGTAGCAAGTGAAGGAGATGGAATGTGCTAGGACAGAGACAAAGTCTTTGCACCTCTGTGCAGTAAGGCTTCCTGAGGGCTGGCAAAATAGCTCAGCAGACCAAGTGCCTGCTTAAGCAAGTGCACAGATTCGGGTTCAATCCCCAGTACCACATGCCTCGCCAGGTCCGCCCCCGGCCTCACTGGTCCAGTGACCGAGTCTGGACGCGGTGGCACACACCTGTGATCCTAGTGCTGGGGAGGCTGAAAACAGGAGGATCACTGCGAGTCGGAGCTGCACAGTGAGACCCTGCACCAAATATACAAATAAGTATGACTTCCTGTCCAATCAATTCGGTTAGGCTGTCCACAAGAGTGATTGTTCACAGGAACGGCAAACAGGTTTTACTCCAGCTGCCCCGCACCCATTGGTGGTCATCTGATGAAGCCCTCACTGTTCTGTCAGGCTCAGTGTGAAAGACCGGTGCAGTCTTTTAGCAGCGTCCAGTATGGATGAGAAAATGGGAGCGCGGCAACGTCTGCTGCACTTTGCCATCTTTGGAGCTGCGTATTCTCTGGAGAGTCTGTCTTTAATTTAACTTAGAATTGTAAGAAGAAAAATAACAGTGACAATCGCTGCCGCTCTTGATTTATTTTTTTAATGGAAAGGCACCCATCTGTGATATAAAACTTAAAAATGGAATACAAGCTGCTCAATTGTTCTCAAGTTGGTATTGGTAAAAGTTAGCCTCAAGCAGCGTGGCTCCTAACAGTCCACGTTTTCTTAATGATAAGAAAGAAATAACCCAGTAACAGGGACAAAAATGAGGTGATACAGTTTTTAAGCAAACAAGAAACTTTGTAACTATGTCAACTGCTAGAAATCAGGCACCAAGCATCCAGAGAAACAAGCCCCTCTTCCTATAAGCCCAGGGAAACACACAGTAAAGTCAAGTCTGTCTAAATCTATAGACCCATTTGTTGTTGTTGTTGTTGTTGTTGTTGTTGTTTTATCACTGTACTAGTAGCCACCATGGCCAAAGACAACCTCCTCCCTCACCTGGTTGACAAATAATCTCCCAAACAGCCTCCATGCGTCCCACTTCATCCTCTTCACTTTTAGTGTCAACACTAGGATGATTTTTTTTTTTTAATGTATTTGGTCTGGGGTTTCAGCGTGAAGCTTGGACTCATAGTGCTCCTCCTGTCTTCAGCTTCCCCTGCTCTGGGATTACAGGCGTGCGCCACCTCGGCTGGACTTGATGGTCAGCTCAGTGCACCCAGGGGCATGTTGTCCAGGATGATGCTTTGAAACATAAGTCACATCTTGTCACTCTCACCAGCAAGCGACTTCTGTGTTACCCAAGGTCAAAACCCACATGGTGGCCTCTGAAGCTATGTTTAATTAAGCCTCCCCTTCCTCCTAAAGTCATGTCACTGCTCAAACACCACCAGTCCCTTGGCTGCCCCAGAAGCATCACGCATGTTCCCGTAGTCTCAGAGCAACATGCCTGCAGTCCCCTCAGCCTGGAACATTCTTCTGCCAAACTCCTCTGCAGTTCACTTTCTTACCTCCTTCCTGATTTTGTGCCTGTCCTGCTCACGGCAAGGCCTTTTTACTTGATACCACAATCTCTGTTGTGAATCCATTCCCTGCTTTTACTAAAATGTTCTGTTTAATACCGTGTGTTACCACCCTATGGGGAACATATGTGCTCACTTTATGTCCACTGTACCAACAGGGCAGAAGCCACAAGGGCAGGGGCCATGAGAGCAGGAGCCACCAGGGCAGGGGCAGTTTCTGTCTTGTTCTCGGCTCTGCCACCAGCATCTAAAATTGTGGCTGCTTCACAGCTGGCACATCATGAATTAATAAAGAATGAGTGCATAAAGCATTGGGGACGGCGGTTCAATCCCCAGCACCACATGCCAGCCAGCCCGCCCCCTGGTGGGCTGAGCTGGCCACACACCTCTCTCTCTCTCTCTCTCTCTCTCTCTCTCTCTCTCTCTCTCTCTCTATCTCTATCTCTCAAGTAAATAAAAAAAAAAATTAAAAAAAAAAAAAAAGAATGAGTGCATAGTTCGGCACCCAGAATGATAAATTCTGTTTCCTGGGCAATAGGCAAAAGGAAAGGAAAATCAAATTTCGTAAACTACCACCCAGGGTGACTGCTATGCATGGGAAAGTCTTCCAAGCTCTAGCCTATAGGATGGGTCTCTAGGGAAGAACTGTAGGGCTCTACCAGAGGGAGGACAGCTCAGCTTCCGGATCCAGGAAACCAAGGTGTTACTTGCTCCTAGAAGAGAGTATGTCTATCAAGTTGGGCATTGTGGCACATGCCTGTAATCGCAGTTCTTGGGAGGCTGAGGCAGGAGCATTGCCCTGTGTTCAAGGATATGGTGGGCTACATAAGGAATTCAAGGCTAGCCTGAATTATATAGCAAGATCCTGCCTCAATCAAATCAACCAACCAAACATACAAAAACCACCTCAAAGTTCAGGCGTCAGCCTTCTATGCCTAAGCCCTATATAAGTAACACATGAAATTTCCTAAATTAAAGTCCTCCTGCGATATCCACTTCTGCCTTCAGTTAGCTCCTCTTGCACAACATGCGTCCCACTTGGGCCGGAAGCAAGTCCTAGGCAAGTGACCCTGTGAGTTGTTTGTCCTGCTAGAGGTCCTCCTGTCCTCTGTGGGACACCCCAGCTCGGGAGAATAGGAATACGGGTCTTGCCCCTGTCAGCAATATTTTAAGTTCCAGATGGGATCATATTTGTGAAAGTTCTCTGGAAAGAATGATGCTACCGCACAAAGGGAGGCATTACTTCAGCATTAGTGTTTCGCTTGCCATTTCCTACCACATGCTTGGTTCATGCTGAGTGAGATGGACTCCAGCCACATCACGATTCACATCTGAGGACCAACTGTTGTTTGTTCTTACACTAGCAGCCATGGCAGCTAAGGTAGGACTGCTTCCAATCACATGGCTTTGGTTCTAATTAGCTCACACAGCACCCACACAACAGTAACTTCTTCCTTGCTGCTCGCAGATTTACAAGAAATAATGAACTTTTTTTCCTGAATCACCACAACCATTAGAACTGGAGTCCTGCTGAGAGACCCACACCCTCTGGCTGTCCTGATTCACAAGATTCACACCATGTCCCTGGAGAATCTTGCATCCCTTTGAAGAACAAGATAGCCTTGCCTGTGAGCATAAGAGAACTTCACACCTACCAGGGCAGAGAGCTACTTCCTTGGATCTCTAGGCAAGCCATAGCTTGACAGCTATCCTCTGTCCAGGTCTGATCTTTGCCTAACACTGGCTCGGTGGGAGCTGGTGTCCATACTTACATCTGTATTCCTGTTAATGTCTTCTTTATCTGCTTTGGGTATGTAATGTCAATTCCAACTCTCCTGCTCAGATTCTTTGCTTGCTCCCTTTGGTTTATGTCAGTTGCTTCTGACCTTGTCTGACCTCTCTGAAATAGCAAGATTTACCCACCTTCGCTTTCACAGCTCCCTCCCCTGAGGCCCCAGTTGTGAAACTTGCCTCTAGCTGCACCAGTGACAGAGCCAAAGAGCCTGGCCCTGGGCCCCTCTTGGTCACTGCACCTCAAGAACACAGAAGCCTGAGCACACACGTGCTTAGCATTCCCTGAAAGCGTGCTGTGCTTCTGGTCTACGGAGCTGCTGTTGCTCCCTACCACTCCGTGGCTGTTGCTTGGGAAGTTGCCCAAGAGCTCCCAGGCTAGAATGCATCTACTGATGTAGAATCAACAAACAGAGAAGTACAAAAACCATAAGAAGCTCAAGAAGTAATCAGAGTGAGCAGAAAGACAGAAATGTACAATTCCCATTTGAAACAAGAAGGAGAACATTCCCATCAACTCAGGAGACCCTTATTGGCCTCTCCAGCTGGCTAAAATCCCTCCCCAACATAACAGCTTGCCACTCCCAGTCATTACTTCACCCCCTCAAAGTAGCCATTCCTTTGACTTTTAAGTGCACAGATTAGTTTTGGTTCTTTTGCCCTTTATATAAGAAATCATGCTGCACGTACTTTTATGTGTCTACCTTTCTTTAGTCAACATGACTCTTGTGCAGTGCATCCATGTTATTGTATGTAGCAATAGTTTATTTTTACCTACAACATAGCATTTCATTGTATGAATATATCACTATGTCTGATGGATATTTGGTTATTTCCAATATTGTTTTGCTACAAACTGTATTGCTGTAAATATCCTTGAGCATGTCTTTCGGTGCATATTATGTGCACAGTTCCTATTGGGTCCCTAAGTAGGAGTTTAATTGGGTGACAGGGTATGCACAGCTTAATTTTTAGTGCATGTAGGAGTTTTCTGAAAATATTATATCAAATTACACTCCCATCAACAGTGGATGAGGGGGCCAAGGAGACAGATAGGTGGTCTAAGTGCCTGCCTGGTAAGCACAAGGACTTCTGCATACTCTGTACTGCATGCAGAACTGGCCCCAAAACCCCAGGTGTGCCTGGCCAGCCACCTAAACCAGGTGTGGTGGTGCACTCCTGTAATCCACTGGGGGCGCTGAGATGGGAGAATCACTACAAGTCCCAGCTGCATAGCCAGATCCTGTATCAAATTAATTAATTAATTAATTAATTAATTAATTAATTTACAAGCATAGTGGATGAGAATTCCAGTTACCCTTTAACCTTGGAAACATTTGGTACTATCTTTTTTTTTAATTAGGCCATACTTATCGTTGGAAATAAATATAATTTCCCTGATGACAGGTGATTTTACACATCTTTTCTTGTGTTTATTGGCCGTTCTGACATCCATTTTCATAAGTGACTGTTTAGCTATCTCGCTGGCCCTATTGGGAAGTTTTGTTTTTTTTTTTAAATGTGTTCTGAATGTTTGTTTCTGTAGGCAGTGAACATTCCCTGTCTTCTTTTATGGAACTCACGTAATAGGACCTGTTGGTAGAGAATAGTGCTTCACTCTAATGGAGTGCAAACATCAACCTTCTTCCATCGTGGCTTGCTATTCCACAAGAAACACAGCAGTCGACCCGCCGCCTCCAGTGTAACATACCCGCACATGAGCATCTTCGATTCCTTTTGGTGTTTTTCTTTATATGTATAATATTTATTGACATTGACTAAAGAAATTCAGTCCCAAGGGATTCCCAAAGAATGAAACAAAAGCTGCTGAAGAAAACCTATCTCATAGTTAATTTGGTGAATAAAAAAAAAGAGCATGGTCAACTGTATTGACTTATAAAGAAAAGAAAAATCTTAGACCCAGGAGATTATTTAGGACTGTCTCATTTAATCCTATGGCAAAGAAGGCACTATTATTATACTTCTTTTACAGAAAAATATTTTAAATGAACCTGATAGAAATAAGAGGCATATGGCAGTCCGTAGAGCCTGCCTACCCATTGGTAGGCCATCAGTAAATCAATAAATCTTAGCTACTTCTCTTCACTTTTTCAGGTGGAACATACAAGGTCTAAGAAATGAAACAAACACTCATCTGCCTTATACATGTTTCTAGTTGCAGAATTAAAACTAAATTTACAGTCAAATTCACATTCTTTTGCTTAGTGAAATCCTATATCATCCCTAATTTTTTCTTTTATACACTGTCCTATACTCTCTTTTAAAAAATAAAATTTTTTTTAAAAAATTTAAAAACTAAATCTAAACTACTCTCAGTCAAAGGATCCTACTTACTAAACTCCGTCTCCAAGAATTCTTTAACTCCAACATTTCTAGAAAGTGTTTTGTAAGGAGCATAAGGTCATTAAATCTTAACAACCAGTAAGGGTCATACCCTCCCATTGTCTTTTTCATACAGCTTAAAGCTATAATATAATGTTTCTACTGACTTGGTCTTTTTGCTATTGGAAAAGCCATGCTGTTTTCTAATTAGAAAAATCTTTCAAAATGTAAACATGCACCCTCCACACTAAAGCAAGTGTCATGAGTATTCTAATTAGCTTTTGTGAATAACAGACTGCCTTCATCTTCGATTATTTTAGCATAATCACCCACTTTCTTCGGAATAAATGGTCACCAGTTCAAGCTATGTTTGCAGAGGCGCTTTTGATCTTGGTTGGTGGCTCATGTATTCGTGTTCCAGCTGCTGATTAGCCTGCAGCTCTGCTCCTGGGGGCTGAGCACCTGTGGGGTGATGGAGCACCTGGGCCGTGAGTTTCTCATCATCTGTGGGCAGCCAGAGCTTAGTATATGGGGGTCCCAAGGATCTGAGAGGACAAACAGGAGCATGCAAGCACTCTTAAGAGTCTCCGCTCAGACACTGCAAACCACGCCCTCTACATTCAAGGTGATCAAGGTGAGTCACGAAGATAGCCCGGACTCCACCTCATGATACAGGAGCCTGCAGATCAGATTGTAAAAAAATTGGTTGTCGGGAAGAAAAAAATTTTTGCAATTTTTCTTTTAAAAAGTTACCATGATGAACACATACAAGTCAAATAAACAGGCTAACTCTACCCTTGTTTCAGCTGCAATTCTTGTTCTTTAGGAAAAGTACAGCTTTTCTTGTCATCATTAAAGGGAAAGTTTGTATTTTTCTCCCATTAAGAAAACAAACATCTGAAAACTTGTAATATGACTGAGAAAGGAGGAAGGAACTAGGCATTCTCATGTACTGAAATGCAGATTCATGAAATCACATTATTTCTTGAATCAAGAATTCATGATGAACTGCTTAGGCAGAGCCCAGGGGCAGGAGTTCAATCCCTGGCGTGGTTTACCAGCCCCTCTGCCCAGGGTGCACAGAGAGAGTGATTGAGACTAGGCGTGGTGGCATACACCTGTAATCCCAGTGCTTGGGAGGCTGAAAACAGGAGAATCACTACAAATCCAATCTACACAGTGAGACAGTGAGACCTTGTAGACCCTGTACTAAATACAAAAAAGAAAAAAAAAAAAAAAAAAAGAATTTGTGATGAAGAAATCATGATCAAACAAATAAGCTTGGATTTCATAAAGATGTAGCTTTGTAAATTGGCACACACCTGTAATTTTTTTTTTTTTTTCTCAGAACCGGGGATTGAACTCAGGCATTTGCCCTTGCCAGGGAAGTGTGTATTCCATTGAGCCATCTCCCCGGCCCCACACCTGTAATTTCAAAATCCTAGGAGGCAAGAAGATTGTAAATTTAAGCCCAACCTGGGCGATTTAGAAACTTAGTGAGACCCTGTCTCAAAATAGAAAACTTAAAAAGGGCTGAGGATGTACTCAGTGTGAAGTCCCTGGGTTCAGTATTCAGTACCACAGTGAAAAATGAAAAAGTAAACTCCGCGGTTATTTCATGAACACTGTTTCAATGTTGAAAAACAGGAAAAAATAATGTCTGTGTATAGTTAATTGATGAAAGACATAACATAAACTTACAGAATACTACAATCAATGAAATAAAAATATTAAAGAATATTCAATGGCATTGGAAGATAGTCACAACAAATTACAGACAAAAAGAGGGTATGTGGTATTATTTGCTTTGTGTTTATTTTCTGTACAACTATTTTCTGAACATATTACAATTCATATTTTATCTTCATAATCAGGATGAATGCTCTTTGGCAGTAAATGTGTCGGTCCTCTCCCCCACTTCAAATATAACAACAAAACTATGACCACAGAGCTCACAAACCTCATGCGCCCTGAGGAAGTGCTTGAACTTGAAACTGTGAGGCCCCATCAAGGAAAGGACAGTGCTCCATAACAGCTCAACTGCTCCAGAACTGGGGGCATGAAGCAGGGAGAAAATCAAAGCCACCCAAGTGTGTTATTCAAAATGATGAGGAGGTTTTCTTTAAAAAAGATCAATAAGGTGCTTAGTGAGGTCAAAGAAGATATAACTTAATAAAATGTTCTGCAATTTCACAGAAGACACTCATAAAAAACTGAATAAGATAAACAAAAATGATATAAAACATGAATGACCAGTTTAGCAAATAATTTAGCCATCATTCTACCACTGAGCTAATGCCCAGCCTTAGAAATTTTACATAATTTAAACAATATTTTATTTATAAAATGTGTTTAAAACAAAAACATGATGATTCACAACCCTGTGCTTGCCAGCTATTTGCCAGTTAGCCACTTAGATAACTAGTATAGACAGTACAGCTTACTTGGGCTAAAAGTCGAATTATTGAGAATAGATCCAGCTTTGCCATGTTGAATGAACTATAGAAAACTTTTTCCTCCTCCTCCTCCTCCTCCTCCTCCTCCTCCTTCCTCCACTTCCTCTTCCTCCTCTTGCTCTTCCTCCTCTTCCTCTTCTACTTCTCCTTCTCCTCCTTCTTCTCATTTCACTTTCTGTCAAACAAGGACATCAGTGAATTTAAATTCCCACCAAGTCTAATTCAACTGCATTTTCACCCTCATCACCTGGAGATACATTTCATGTGCACAATAGCTAGGCTATCTATCTACATCATGGGAGTGTGAAAATGTATTGCTATGCATACCAGCACTTTGCACACAAGGTTTTGGTAAGGAAGGAAGATGAAACAGACATTGCTCATGAAACTCAATTTCCTCATCTGCACCTATACCCAGGGCCCTTGCAATCTTTCGAGCCTTAGAGAGTGCAGCAGCTTCCAGCTTCTGGGAAATCTGACCAACTTCACATGGAACAACCCAAAGTTTCCCATCTCACGCCCATGCTTGTTCTCTTGCCTTCTGCCCCAGGGTTTTCTTGTGGGTGCAAAAGAGTAAGAGCATGTAAGAAGAGTTCCATATGGCTTTACTTCTTTTTATACCTCATTTTTATACTTTTCTGCTGGATGGTTAAGACCAAGATAAAGCAAGACCTCTATAACAAAAAATGTAATTTCTTCCTCTGAGAAGCGTGTGTTCATTGTGGATGCCCATTTCTGGATTGGGTCTTTAAATTTTGGGGCCCTAGTGTTTTTTAGTTCTTTATAAATAGAGAGCAGACCTTTGTCTGAGTACTTATTTGTCATGATTTTTTCCAAATATGTGGGTTGCCTATTCACTTTGTTGGTAATTTCTTTTGACGTGAAAAAATTTCTCTGTAAGAGCAGGTCCCAGTTGTTAGTTCTTTCAACTATTTCCTGTGAGATTTGATTTCTGTTCATGAAGTCTTTCCCTACCCTTATGTCTTAAGAGTTCCTCCCACTTTCTCTTCCAGGAGATTTAGTGTCTCTGCTTTAATGTTTAGATCTTTAATCCATTTTGACTTTAGTTTGGTGCACGGTGATAGACCTTGGTCAAGATTGAGTTTGTGGCATGTAGAGAGCCAGTTTTTCTAGCACCATTTATTAAAGAGGCTATCGTTCTTCCAGTGAGTATGTTTGGCTCCTTTGTCAAAGATAAGGTGGCTGAATGTGTTCATAGGGGCTTCAGCGTCTTCTAATCTATTCCACTGATCCTCAGGTCTATTTTGTTGCCAGTACCATGCTGATTTTATCACAGTAGCCTTGTAGTATAATTTCAAGTCAGGAATTGTAATGCCTCCTGCCTTGTCTTTATTGCTCAGGATTGCCTTTACTATTCCAGGTCTTTTCTGGTTCCAAATAAATTTTAGGAATGATTTCTCTAGCTCTGTGAAGTATGTCGGTGGTTGTCGGTGGTAGTCTTATAGGGATTGCACCAAATCTGTACAGCAATTTTGGGAGTATGGCATCTTCACAATGTTGGTTAAAGAAGCAAATAAATATATGAAAAACTGCTCCACATTACTAGCCATCCGAGAAATGCAAATTAAATCAACATTGAGATATCATCTCACCCCAGAAAGAATGGCTATCATAAAGAAATCATCCAACAACAAATGTTGGAGAGGCTGTGGGGAAAAAGGAACCCTTCACTGCTGGTGGGAATGTAGACTGGTGCAACCATTATGGAAATCAGTGTGGAGACTCCTTAGAAAAGTTGGACTGGAAATCTCATTTAAACCAGCTATTCCTCTACTGGGAATTTTCCCAGAGGATCTAAAAACATCATATCATAGTGATATATGTGTGCTTATGTTTATAGCAGCACAATTTGTGATAGTCAAATCTTGGAAACCACCAAGATGCCCATCACCTGGGGAATGGTTGAAAAAGATGTGCTATTTTTACACAATGGAGTATTATTCAGCTATTAAGAATGATATACTCTAAGCCTTTATATTGAAGTGGATGCCACTTGAACATATACTCATAAGTGAAGTAAACCAGACACACATATGTAAATATCGTATAGTTTCCCTAGTATAAGAACTCAAAAGAAGAAATACAAATAGAAAGATATAATACAAGTAAAAGGAAAGCAGGATCTCAAGGACTAACTAATCAAGAGAGGGAAAGGAGAAGAGCTAGGAAACATGACAATGTCAAGCCATACAGTTATATGTAGAAGATGGGAAAGGCAATGATCCTGAGAATCTCCAGAAGATTTTTGAATCTAGCAGTTAACGGGAAAGATTCTCACCCTGACTAACTACATATCCTGATACATGTGAAATAAGCAACTTCACTGAAGATGGTAATCTGTAATAGTAGTTAAATGCTTGAAGTGCCTGTCATTCTGGTCTTCTGAATATGAGTTGCTTGTCATAACATGCCAGTTGATGCTGTGCTGTCTCTTGGCTAGATGATTGTTCAAAAAGAAGGGGGTGGTGAATGAAGGCAAGAGACAGGAAAAGGAATATAGTGGGACTGTCCTACTTCAAGGTTGTATATGGTTAGATTTTTGGACTTATGTGTAAACATAAGAAGTATATAAATCTTTATGTCTATTTTTCAAATATATTCTAATTTTCAAATGTTTTTATCATATTCTGTAGGGACTTAAAGTTCAACATATCAATACTCGATGAAAAATACCTGTTCCATATTATGCCTAAGATGTTTGATACGAAGACAGATAGTGAGGTTAAGCTTAACAGCCTAAGTTGTATGGTAATAGCAATAAGTTTGCCTTCTGGATGGTTAACAACCTAAGTTTGCAGACCAAAATTAGATGAAAAGGAGGACTGCCAGGAAAGCCAACATTTTGTCCCTAGCCTTCCAAGGTCAATTAAGACTCAGGACATATAAGAACTTGTACTGTAACATCATGTGACTCAGCAGTGCCCAAAATTTTCTGATCAAGGAGATTATAGGGTCAGAGAGGAAAGTGATCGATGATGTAGAGTGTGCCTAAGGAGAGTCACATGGAGAGAAAACATTCTCGCAGGCTTTCACAGAGAGCACATTGGCCAAGAAATGGCTGTGACTTATCCACATGGCTGACACTGACAAACAATCTGAGGTACAGGATTTCAGGATAAATCTGAGGGTATTACACTGACCTTATCAGACCCAAAAGCTACAACTCTGTTGCATAGGTCCTGCTTTACCTTGGTCTTAACCACCCAGCAGAAAAGTATAAAAATGAAATATAAGAATTAAAGCCATGGTGTTATGTTGAGCTGTAGGGGACTCAGGTCAACAATTTCTGACATTGCCAGTGAAGCGGAAGACCCAATACTATTATGGACTACTGGACTCTTTTAGATTATTTTGCTGAGTTGACAAACCTATAATATTCAAATAA
>NW_004524596.1:8825885-8829281 GCF_000260255.1 Octodon degus | reverse complement strand
GTGCGCATATACAAAATAGTTAACATAAATATGCAGCTACCTTCTCTCAGTTCAATGGGGATAAACATTTGTACAAATATTGTTTAGATAAGATATCATGTCTGCATCTTGTACTATGAATAACTACTATGAAAACAATAATACACAATGTATTAATTATTGTAACTGTCCTACTAACCTGTTTTGAAACTGTTTCATTGCTATTTCTTTTTCAATAAAATTAATATTAAAAAAAAGAGTTCCAGTGAACTCCCCACTGTAACTGCAAAGGTCATGGAGCTTCCTCATGCTACTATACAAAGAAAATAGTAACAGTGTTGGGGAGGTTGACAGACCCTGCTTGCCTAGAGAAACTAGATTTGCTGTCACACAATGGATGAGAAGGGAGTATATTTAGAAGCAGGGATTCTTGGGGCCTCCAAGGGTGCTTTTCTGCTAATACTGGCAAACAGAAAATTGGAGTAATCACTGCCTGACATAAATAAACCCTCAGAAATAGAACCCTCAGAAATGAAAGTTTTTGAGTCACTGTACTGGGCAAGTACCCCTGACCCACTGAGGCATTGGCTATCAATAGTGGAAATCTGGAAAAGATGGCAGAGGATGAAGGAGATGATTGTCAGGACCTTGGACCAGCTGTAACAATAGGATCAACAGATTGTTTCATAAATTCTCTTACCTCAGAGTTTCTGAGACTTTACAGTAGAGGGAAATATACATTCTCTCACAGAAAGGGCTCCATTTTACAGTATTTTAGGCAGATATATAGATCTCCTCATAGGTTCATTGAGTGCTGCCTGGGCAGGGTTTCCTTTGGAGACATTTGCAAGGCACACTGCACAGCCGTGTGGTAGTTTATTCACTGTGCCAATTTGAGGGGTCAGAAGCTTGGCTGGACGGGCTCAGCCCACTCTAGGCATGGAGGCCCCTCTTGGGGGTATGGAGGGCCCACCCTAGAGTTACTCAGCACAAAAAGGACATATGAAGGAAGTGAGGAAGGATTCTGTGCACTACTTTCTTAGAAGAGTTTGAACCTTTACAGCTGCTGCCATTTCCCTGGAGGAGCTCTGGTGCTCCCAATCAGTATGGGATGAAGGGAGACAGGCTTGACAGATACTGGAGCTGCTTCTCTTTGCTCTGCTCTTCACTGCTTTCTCTGCTATGAGCTGCTGCCTTCTGCCTTGTGATACTCTGCCTTGGAGCCAGCCTAGTGTGGACAGAAATCTTCACTAACTGTGAGCTAAATAAACCTTTCCTTCCTTAATTTTGGGTCTTGGGTATTTTGTCCCAGCAATGAGTAAAAAGTAGCTGAGAGCCAATAAGTGCATAGCTAAGAAGTCTAGAGGAACAACACCCACATGATTAACTTCTGACCAAGGGCGTGGAGGACCCAATGAATAAATTCTCCTTCCCTCCTTCAGACAGATCGTTCTTCAAAAAAAAAATTTTTTTAATCTTTATTTATTTGATGTAGTTTGCTATGCAGCTTGAACTCATAGTGATCCTCCTGTCTCAGCCTCCCCAGTGCTGAGATTAGAGGCATGCACCATCACTCCCAGTTTCAGTGGCCAGCATGATGTGCCTGGGGCAGGGCCAGCATGGCATGTGATACTGGGGATCAAACTCGGGTCCTTGTGCTTTCCAGGCAGGTGCTTAGACCACTAAGCTACCTCACCAGCCTGAGGACAGATTTTTCAAAGCAGTCATTTATATAGTATCCCACAGAGGGTGGTCATGTAAGATGGAACCATCTCTTGCTCTTCACATCATGTAACTTGGCTCAATAATATATCTTTTGTTGGCTCCCCCTCCTGTTCCCCTTGTCCATGGGATTGCATTTGGTAATGAAGCAGTAACACATAAACCTCTGCCTCAGGCTCTGATTTCTGGAGAAGCTAAAATAAAAGACAAAAGCACTGGAAAGCATAACCATGGATTCATACCATAGCAGAGAGATGGTTTTGGTAGACATCACAGATCTAGTGTGAGAAGACACAGCCTTCTCCTACCCAGAAGCCAGCAAGTCTTCATGAACTTCCCACAATCCTTCTCTTCATCAGTTTTAGTATAAATCTTTAGTATTCTAAGAGTGCTGGTGTTAGATCCCCAAGGACTGACATGAGACCAGGCCTGACCTACAGGAGGATCCTTCAAAATTCATCTCAAAACTTGATCCCCATGGAGGTGGTATAAATAGCTGGGGCCTTTACAGGTTGATTACACCCTAATGACATCTTCTTGGGGATGAATTAATGTCTCATAAAAGGACAAGAGACATAACTTAGGGCCCTTCCTGTCCCTCCATCTTCTACCACTTTAGGGTGCTGTCACAAAAAAATTATCAGCACTAGAGCAGGCCCTCACCAAACATGAGACCTGCCAATCCCTTGATCTGGGACTTCTCAAATTCCAAATCTATGACTGTGTGTTTCAGTTCTGTATAAATTCCCTGGTCTGCTATTTTGTTAGAACAGAGCAAGTTGACTAAAACACCTATGAATCACAACTGCTTCAGGGATTAGTCTTCCATTACAATCCAACCGTTTAAAATCCTCTTTGGAATCTTTCTACCAGTGCTAGAAGAAAAAAAAAAAAAATGTTTTCTTTCTTTTGGGGCATTGCAACTGGGAGTATATAAGTCTCAAGAATCTAGTGAGTTTTATTGATAACACTTGGAATCTGCCCAATAAGGGACTTAACAGGGGAAAAAAGAGAAGAAGAGCTTACAACTGAAAATAGAGATTTTGTGATTGCCTTCACTGCAAATGTATCTAGCTGGGACCAGTAGCAGATAAGTAAACATCAGTGTCTAGAAAAAGAAGTCAGGGTTTTGAGACAATGTGGAATCTTCCCTAGTCAATATTTGAGAGTAGTCAAAATGCTATGAGTTCTAGTACAGGAAGAATATTAAAAGGGCCAGTGAGATAGCTCAGTGGTCTAAAGCACATGTTTAAGCAAGCTTAGGCAAATGGAAGGGGCCACACTTCAATCCTTGACACCACATGCCATGCCGGCCCCGCCCCCAGGACAGGCTGAGCCAGCCACAGGAGGAGGAGGCAGAGGAGGAAGAGAAGGAGAAGGAACAGGAGCAGGAGCAGGAGCAGGAGCAGGAGCAGAAGCAGGAGCAGAAGCAGAAGAGGAGGAGGAGGAGGAGGAAGAGGAGGAGGAGAAGGAGCAGGAACTGGAGCAGGAGCAGAAGCAGAAGAAGAGGAGGAGGAGGAGGCAGAGGAGGAGGAGAAGGAGAAGGAACAGGAGCAGGAGCAGGAGCAGAAGCAGAAGCAGGAGCAGAAGCAGAAGAAGAGGAGGAGGAGGAGGAGGAGAAGGAACAGGAGCAGGAGCAGGAGCAGGAGCAGAAGCAGAAGCAGAAGAAGAGGAGGAGGAGGAGGAGGAGGAGGA
>NW_004524596.1:8812101-8825785 GCF_000260255.1 Octodon degus | reverse complement strand
GAGGAGGAGGAGGAGGAGGAGGAGGAGGAGGAACAGGAGCAGGAGCAGGAGCAAGAGCAGGAGCAGAAGCAGAAGCAGGAGCAGAAGCAGGAGCAGAAGCAGAAGAAGAGGAGGAGGAGGAGGAGGAAGAGGAGGAGGAAAGAGGAGGAAGACGAGGAAGGAGAATAAGATAAGAAGAAGAAAAGAAAATGAATGAATGAAAGAAAGAAAGAAAATAAAAATGTAGAGCTGGCTTCAGATTCAGCTGACTTTGTGGGCTTTGGGCTCAGTGCAGTGACAAGACTGGCTGCAGTAACTAGACGCTGCAACAGACAGAAAGAAGCAGAAGGAACAGAGGGGGCAAGAAATCTATCCTCACCTGACCTCAGGAAGGAATAGACAACAACTGTGCTGAGGAAAATGGGCACACCCCACTCCTGGGCGTGAAGCACATAGGACAAAGTGGTCAGACATCAAAACTGGAGCTCTAGGGATCAACTTGGAAGGCAGCCAAGCAGAGCCATACGCCTTTGATTGGTAGTTTCCTCTCTTTATATAGCTGCACCTTTGTCCTGATAAAATGATAAACCAGATCAGATGTTAAGCAGGCTGCATCCAACAGTCCCAGCTCAATACTTCTTATTACTAATGTAACAATCTCCTGCTACACCATGTACGTTTCTCACTCTCACCTAGAATTGAGCAGCTGAGTCATGAGAAGTGACAGACTGAAAAAACAATACTTTATTTTTTAAAGTTGCACATAAGCAGAAAGCTGTAAAGACAAAGTATATATAAAATCTCATTTTGAAATTGACTAAAGCTGCCAATGAAATATCTCATACTATCTATGGCCTGCATAGATCTCATTATGTTGGTGCATAGGAATTAAAGTATGTAAACAAATAGCTCAAAGAAATGATTCTTTCTTTCTGTATCTTTTATAAAGTCAAATCAAATATAACTGGGTCAGCTGTACAGAGGAAAAAAAAAAAATGGCTCCCTGTACTCTCCCCTGCCAGGAAAGCAACGCAAAACAGGGATCAGAATTGCTTCTCCGGGACTCTCCATTCCTTGTCTGAAATTTAGGCTCCCCCACCCCAGCCTGCCTCGAACAACCAGGGCTGAGACAAGGATCAGCTGGTGGCTTCTGGGACAGCTAGAACCTCCGAGCAGACACTTCCTGGTTGCCTCAGCCCTGGCTTTACCCTCCCTGTGTTTAATCCAAGTGGTTTCAGGGCAGCTCCCTGCTTCATTTAGGAAATGCACAGCTTTTTAAAAGGGATTTTGAAGTTGGCAAGAAGCTTTCAAAATATATAATGGCATGGTAAATTTTGCCATAAATTAGAAGTTTCCCGTCACCCATTCCGTCTGCCTTCCAGAGAATTTGAGAGCACTTTTAGCTCAGAGGCATGGAAAGACTGACTTGCTATCCTTCCATAAAAGGAAAATTGAACTCCAGCAAGATAGATGAAGTTATTACAAATAGTTATGTAGAAAGGAATGTGATGCTTTCCCCTGATTAAAAAAATCAAAGACAGGGCACTAAAATCTAAACTGCAATCCCTCTGGTTTCCCAAACCCTCCCTCTTCTTTCCTGTCTCAGCCAACAAATTTGCTGAGGTGTTTGCACAGGATGGCATTACACTGCCTGAGGGCATAAAACAATGAGAGGGGAAAGAAGACCTCTACCTATGACTTGGAAGCAACAGAACAAACAAAAACCTTGAAAAGCACCACCTGAGCCAGACTCAGGGCACTAGCAAGGCTTCCTACATACAGCAGATCTTTTACCTAATACAAACATTAAGGGAAAATGTAGATTTCTCAAGAGGAGGAAAGAAAGCAAGAATGTTCTGGAACGTACAGCAGAAAAAGAGACAAGCATAGCCAGGAAGCATATGATCTCCAGTTTTATTCTATCTGCATTCCTATTCTGAATCCTAACAAGATTACAAGGTGGAATCTTGGCCAAGGTGCTACTCTTTCTGAACCTCAGTTCTCTCATCTACAAAATGAGGAGATCCACTCCTAACAGGTTCACTGTAGAAATTTTGCTGCATAATACCTGAAAATCTCCCCAGCTATGCCCAGCATGGACTGCTCAATTAACTACTCACTATTATAGTTGAAATAGGAAGGCTTTGAAGGATGGCATTATGGAATGTCAGACACACAGGGAGCTCTGAGAGCCAGGCAACAGCAGAATAAGAAGAAGGAAAGTTGCCAAAGAATCCTGATCTACACTAGAATTTCATCAAAAGTTAGGTCACCACCTTTCTTGGGGATTTGGAATTGGGACTACAATTCTGGTCCAGTTTAGATTTATTCAATCTGTAAACATTTGCTGTCTACCTGAGTCAGGCCATGGAGATCATGTGTCTAGTATTTAGAGCTGGTATGAAGGCACACAAGTGAGAACACTTTAAATACAAAATGAGAGAAGGAAAGGTCATTGTGGGGATCTTATTAAATAAGGAAGAGAGATAAGAAGTCATCCAGAATCATGAATCTCTCTAGTTACTCAGCAGGATTTGGGGGATAACAAAAGAATACATTATATTTTTTTTTAAAAGAAAGAAAAAGTGGTAGACTAATGCAAGGCACTCACTTTGTCAGTGTAACCTGCATGACCCATATCCTCCATGAGTCCCCAGTGCACAAGGTAACAATGTCTCTGTGTATGTGCTGACAAAGAGAACACAAGGTAACAATGTCTTAGATTATGAGCCCCTTTGCCCGGATGAGTGGAATTTCAAATTTTCATCCTCAAGTATTCTGGATTCCCTGGACATGCTTCCATACTCTTCCAGTTAGGATATCCTGCTTCTCCTGCCCAATTCAAGGCTGACCTGAAAATCGTTGCTCATTAGTATGCATGACCTGTTGGTCACCCACAAGCAGGTTCTCTCTCTGAAGTTCGCATCAGTCACTTCCTAGGTACCCTTTATAACTTGAACCAGCAAAATTTATTGAAATTTGGGTTAATAAAATTAAAGAAAAAGGTATAATACCATAACATTTAAATGAATTTTAGATAGGGTATCCTCAAAACCCACAAGCCAAGACCCAAACTATAAGGTATCCATGACAGCTCCTCTCCAAGCTTTAGGAACTGCCTTATGAGTGACATCTATGCCCATGTTGAGTATCCTTAAATACATTCCCTTTCAACAAGTCCTTGATTTCAAGGCCTAGAAAACAATGGCAGTTATTCTTTCTTTCCTACTACTTATCCCATGACCTTAGACCTTCACCTTTCAGGAGAAATTCTACAACCATCTGGAGATGAGCCTATAGCACAGAAGAGTTTTTGTAGAATATTCCACAGTTCCAGCTCATTTGCTCATGAGTAAGGCAAGCCTTGGCACATCAACATTCTAGTCTGTGTGAACATGCATTAGATTCCGGCCACATGGGCTGAAGACCAGATCTGCACATTTCCAGCCACAGTGGGCTTTGCCTTCTATTCTTTCAGCAGCTGCTGCTAAAGCAAACACACGGGTACCTTGAGCAATGATTTAAAAAAAAAAAAAAAAAGGCCTGACTGCAGAGAAGTCCAAATCTGCACAGGAAAGAACCACATCCTAAGGGAAGCAATCTTCTCAGATGCGCAAAAAGCACATCTGCTATAAAAATGAACTTTGAATTTATAAAGTCAGTTTTTGAAGCCAAAAAAATCTCAGTCCTTTTTTGAAGTCCAAAGGGAACTTCCAACAAAAGGCCAAGAGAATCAGGATGGTGGCCTCCTTGTAAAGAAGAATGACAGAGACACTCTGGGGAAAGAGCTGCTCTTCTTGAAGCTCTGAATGAAGGATTGTTTTCTCCAGCATCTACTCACTGCATCTTTGGGAAATATCACAAAAGACCAGTAGATATTTGTGAATTTTTATATATTGTGGCAGTAACTATAAATATGAACATAACATAGCTCTCTTCTGTAATTTAAAACAAAATTTGAAGGCCAGAGGTCATATGAATGGACTTCAACAAGTTGAAAATACTCACTTAGCTCCTGTAAGAAGGTCAGTTGTTGGACAGCTGAAAAAATTTCGAGACAATGCAAAAATTAAATAAGCCCAAGAGCTTGCATGCCATACGTAAGGTGGTGTCTCAGTCAAATTCTTTCCTCTTTCTAATTATACATTCAGTGAACCTGAAAACATTACCACACATCCTTAGCCAAGGCCTCAGGAGTGACTTTTTCCTGAGCCGCAACCCCTTGAATGTTCTTTGGTGCAGAAGACCCGCTAGTTGATCACTTATTGCTCAAACTACTGTGGTGTTCTTTTAACTAATATCTTCTTACAGAAACTGTATTTGATATAAATGACTTTCTATAAATCAAAAATCAACCTAAGACTTGCCATGAAGCAGCTTAATCATCTATGAATCTTCAGTCTCCTCAGCCCCACTTAAAATTATTGGGAACCCTTGTCCTAAGGCCTTATCTTAACAGCAGGCTGAGTTCCACAAGCTCAGGAATTCCCCTGAGGTACAGGCACCTCTGGGGGCATGAGAATGTGGTGAAACTTCATTGGCTGAATATGGAATCTCCAGCTCTTTTCCTGATTTAACTCCCAGAAAACAAAGCAGCCAGCCCATGGGAGAATTCCAAGAAAAATTACAACTCAAGAGACCAACCCAAATGGACTGACGTTTCTGTGCAGGGCTTGTGCCTGATCACAGAAGTCACTATACCTCACACTCAGAAAACACGTTCCAAATAGTTGTTTTACTGCTCCGCACTCAAAATGACCAGCTACTTGAGAAATTACCAGAACATCACCAGATAGTTGAGAAATAGCTCTTAAATGAAGACAGCAACCAAAATGTAGGGGGGGGAGGGCAACGGGAGATATAAAGATGAGACAGAGCTCGTGCAAGAAAGAGAATATTTACAAAGAGCTATTAATTACTACGCTTTATAAGACAGACGACTTTTGAAAACAGGACAAGAACAGAACGCTTTACTAAACGCAAAGGAACAGCCTGGAACAAGAGACAGTCTGTGGCAATTAAAAGTATGACAGATATTAAAATTCATTGTGTGAGAGAAGACAAAAGCTGAGCGAATCTCCCAGGGAGACAGGTATGGGGGTGGTTTGGGGTATAAGCCATTGGAATGGTGCCACGGGAGCTGCTGCCACTAGGGATGGGTCCGGTCTGGCCCCGTGCTGGCCCCAAGCTGCCTGAGCACCACACAAATTGATTCCATCTGAAACAGTTGGAGCCAGACGAGGCCCTGTAGTGTCTGTTCCTCCTTTCTCTCACATGGAACCAAAGCATCCAAATCAACATGACAATTTGCCTTATTAGACAGATGGGTGGGATGTTGGTTGCCAACTATCTCAATACTCGATTCAGTCAACATAAACACTCCCCTGAAGCAGAGGAAAGAGACCCTTAGAAGCATCTCATTCGGCAAAGCGCTCTGCACAGGCAGGGAGCATTTCCCCCACTCTTCCTGTACCCGTAGTCACCTCCAAAGGAAGAATTAAAACACAGGAAAGCACGTGTCTCTGTCACCCATCCACGTCGTACAATGGTCACTATAGTCACAAAGGAGTTCCCTCTGATAAGGGAAGGCACTGCCTGGAAAATGTCATGTTTTGTGTCCCTGAACCTGTGCTCTTGCAAATGCCTTCTTGGCACCAGCATGCTTTGTATGATTAATTTTCCATGAGATTTACAGAGGAATAAAAATCCTTGCTTGTGAAAGTTAAACTTTTGTTTTCTCAGTAACTCCTGAATAATGTCGAAATTATGCCTCAGGCTTCCACAGGGAAAACGTTCTTTCCATTAACTGGACATTTGCAGTTGGATATTGTCTTCTGCAATGTAACTATATATATTTCATGAAATTGATTTGCCAAAGTACATATTGAAGACACATTATAATCATTGATCCTTCAGGTATACTGCAGTCCTCCTAAACTTGTACATGGAAAGAATAAAGGCCAGGACCCCAGTTCTCCAGCCCATGTCAAACACGGCAGCAACCACAGACCCATGGGAGCACAATTCCCAGGGCATGTGCAGGAAAGTGCTATTGCTGAATGGCATTGCACTGAGCTGGATTTGCTGTCCGTTCCCCAAATCCACAATTCTCCCTTTTCAAAATTTGACTCAGAATCACTAAAACCTGATGAAAACTTCAGAGTTGCTTCAGAGCCCCATGTGTTAAATGATGCTCTAGAAACTAAGCTGTTAAAATGCATACAAACAATAATTGCCATCCAAATATTTCGAAAAGACACCATTAGTTTTGTAGATAATAAGTATCATAGAAGAAAAATAAAACAAAAGCATAGCTTCCTCTGCATGCCTCTAATCAACCTCACCTTCCAAACAAAATTTGATTCATTTTGTTTAAGGTGGAACCTGTGAATCTGAAACTTAAAAAAAAAATTCCAGTTGATACCAGTAATCCACTAGAGGAACTCCATTTCTCAGTCCATAAATCCCAGGATACGACTTGCTTGAAATAGAATTAGAAAGTTAAGCTGAAACAGGACACTGGAAGTATTATATAAACTATATGAGTATTACAAATAATGAAAGTTCTGGGAATGTAAAAGTGGAGAAATCCATCTGTGGAAAAGGAAGGCCAAGTTTTACATACTTTTCAGAATGTAAAAGGTCAGGAGCTGGAGCAGGCTTTCTGGGCGAGTCGTGTGCAGGAGGCCCCACCACACGTGACAAATACAAGGCAGCAGCAGCACAGGCCGGTTTTCATATTGCCCCTACTGCAGAGTTTTCACCCAGACTTCCTGACTTCAAGGAAACCTGCAGGAGGAAGGAGAAAGCCTTCACAAGTAGTCAGCAAAATGTGTCTTTCGAAGTGTTACGGTGTAAGAGATGGGTATTCCATTGCCATTCATATATTGTAGGCACATGAATTCTGCAAAGTAATCCAAAATAGTCCAGTAGTCTATAATAGCAGTGATTTATTCACATGAATGACAATGTAATAAATGAAAACAAGAGACAAGAAAAAAATGTCATAGGACTGTCCCACTACAATGACAAAACTAAAAAAACAGGAGGATATAAATTAAGGGCCACTTTGTAGTGAAAAAAAAAAAAAAAATATATATATATATATATATATATATATATATATATCTGTATATACACATAGTTAGCATAGATATACAGCTACTTTCTCTTAATCCAATGATAAAAAAATCTGAACTAATAGTGTTTAGACAGGATATCATGTCTGTATCATGTACTATGAATAACAACTACAAAGACAACAATATACAATGTATTAATTATTATAACTATCCTACTAACCTGTTTTGAAACTGACTCATTGCTACTTGTTTCTCAATAAAATTAATATATATATTAAAAACAAAGTATTACGGTGTGGGTCTAAAATTTCATCAAAGGCCAGCTAATGGCTTTGTAGAAGTTACTGGGTCTTGAAGGTGCTAATTCATCAATAACTTGACAGCAGAAAGAATATTAGAAGGTAGGACTTAATTAGGAAAATAGGCCATGGAGGTGTGGCTTTGGGAACTATTTTTCATTCCAAGCTCCTTTTGTAATGTTCTTTTTGCTGTTCCCTAACTCCATGCTTTGCCATGTCCTGCTGCCATAATATCCAGCCTCACTATAGGCCAAAGAGGAAACAGAGCCAGGTGATCACTGGCAGAAACCTCTGAAACCATCAGCCCAAGTGTCTTTCTTCTTTAAGTTGTGTGTTTTGTCACAGTATTGGAAACTAATACACAGGCTGATCTTAAATTGAGCTTCTTCAAAAAGCCTTCTTGGACAAACCAAAATTCATCATCTCTTCCTTCCTCTAAGAGGAATCCAGTAAGAGAGCAAGAACGTTTGCTTCAACTCCCTCATATGACAGGACATCATCCCAACAGATGTGAGCACTGCGAAGGACACACAGTAGTAGAAGATCCAGAAAAAGTAGACACCTGCTTCCACTGACAGTCCAATATTTCTATGTTATTTCACCTTTCTTTCTTGTTGAAGGGACATGGTATTAGGTCTTAATGTCTTAAACCCAGTGTGTTCTTTTTTAACCTTCATCATCCACAGATTCTGGGGCAGTGGCACATACATGGGGTATACAATAAATATGCATGAAATGTAAGTACCTATGTTGAGTTAAGTCTCAAAATAGCTGCTAATAAAAATAAGACTGGACTTCCACTTGTGGGAGGATGGAGTAGGTATACTCTTCCTATTCCTTCCAATGAGTACAGTATATAAAACTGTACTATAACACTATATAAGCTATATAGTTATATATAAGTTATATAGTTTATATAGTGTTATAGTACAGTTTTATACAGAACACTACATAAAACAAATGGAGAGAGATTCTCAAAGGTGGGGTGAAGAAGACAGATAGGTTAAGACTCCAAAGAACAAACCACGGGGGTTCCTTCATTTTCTTTCCACCTCACATATCCCAGACTTAAGAGCTGACTAGTAAAGTCCTATCCGAACCTGTCTGCCTGTCCAAAGGGCCAAGAAAGGGGCACTAGCAAGACAAAAAGCTTCTAATCAACAATCATCAAGCAAACACTAGAGAGTAAGATCTTATGGCCCCGCCCCCACCAATGTCAGTAAAGGTTAGATGTGAAGTAGACGGGCATCGCTATTGTAACAAAGGCTGTAACAAAACACCCTAAAACTGGCACTAAAGCAGTGTCAGAGAAGGGCAGGTAACCTTCACCATCCATAGGGAAATACCAAAGCCTTTCCCTACGCTGGCAGTAGAAGACTGTCTATGAAGACTAACATGCCTGCCCACCATAATAAGGCATTTTTAGCCCTCCTTACTGGACTAGGGTTATAAGAAGCCTAATGGACTGGACTCTCATCACTTTCAGTGATAACAAGAGTATCTCACCACCCTCCCCCACTGCAGTATTAATAAAATCCAGTTAAGCAGTAAGGAGGCATTCCCGTCTCTCCATCCCCCCCCCCACAGCAACACAGAAAGCCAAAGACCGTGTAGGTAAAATTCAAAGTCTTATAAAGTAATAACCCAAACACTCAAGGGTTTGTAAAAATTACTCTTCACATAAAGGACCAGAAAGATCATTAACTGAACTAGAAAAGACAATAAATTACAGGGTTGCCAGAATTATATAACAAAGAATTTTTAAGCCAACCATAATATAATTGCTTCAATGAGCAATTATAAACAGTTTTTTAAGTCTAGTCCCACCCCCCCCTCCAAAAAAAATAGAACTGAAGAAGAAAAAAAGAGATTTTAAAACTGAAATGCTACACTTACAAAAATGAAAGACTCAGTAGATCACCATAAAAGCATAGTGAAGGAGAGTAAACAGTGAGCCACAAAGTTTAAACAATAAAAATTAACCAATGTCTTAGAATGTTTTATTTTATTACAAGAAAATATAGTACCTGAAGCAGACTACGTTTACAGGGACTAGAAGGAGATTGATCCTGTCACAGTACTGGATGCTCAAGGACACAGTATCAACACAGCTCTCATAAGGACTGACATTATGGTAGGTGGCATGTGCTGACACAGACATCGGGGAAGAGATGACATACCAAGGTACAAAGTCATAGAGTGATTGAGGGGGAACTCACCCTGATAAGTCACTGATTCAAATGCTTGTGAGTCCCCTAAGAGCTACTTTAATGCGTTAGAGGGCAGCTTCCTAATGACCCAAGGACCTTCCACTGGGCTTATGCCCTTACCTACTAACACTGCTACTTTGAGCACCAAGGTTCCAATTTATGAATCCATAAGAGGCAAAGTACACCTAAACCACAGCATTTTGCCTGAAGATTTATGACTTTCTTACAGTGCAAACTAGCCATTCCTTTCCATTTGTCTCAACATCTTAACTATTCCAGTCTTACTCAAAAGTCCAAGCACAAAGTGACCTTTGAGTCTCAGGGCAAACAAACTATTCAAACTCTTTCAGCTGTGAGAACCTATAAAATCCAATACCGTGAAGACACAGTAGTGGGATGTACATGAGATAAATACTCCAGGAGGGAGAAATAGGGAACCAGGAAGGAGTAAATGACGCAAAACAACATCCAGCAGGACTGATATTAAATCCTAGAGCTTCAACTGGGGCACCTTATGCACACTGCCTCAGTGGTGGGTGAGCCCCAATTCACTGGGCAGCCCAACCCCCAGACCTCTGCTGATCACGGACCAATGGTTACTTGCTTGAGCTTTGCTACACACGGCTTGCTGCTTTCTGCAGTAGGAACTGCATGTTTCAAACACCTCTTTGTGGTCGATGCTGCACACCCACACCCATGGATCTGTTAGGCATTGTCCTGTCATTGCAGGATCTCTGTTAATGTGCCAACTTGGTCTTCATCTCCTAGGGTTCTCTTTAAAATCTCAACAGAAGTTTCCATGAGAAATACCCTGCTATCCTGCATTCTGCAAACCTATAAAACCAGGACCCAAGGCATTCTTCCATTCTGTCAGCCTACCATCCAAAATTAATCATCACACTCAGTCTGAAAAACTACAGAGAAAATAGACTGAAAGAAATAGACCAAAAGGTTCTATGTGACTATATATAACAAAATGGTCCAATGTTAATGTCATTGGAATCACACAGAAAAAAGAAAAATAATATGGAGCTATGAAGTATTAAAACAATAGCTGAGGGCTGGCCAAATAGCTAAGCGGATTAAAGTGCCTGCAAGCAAGTTCAGGGGCTGGGGGTTCAATCCCCGGGGTGTGCTGAGACAGCAATTAAGATTGGAGATGGTGGCAGACACCTGTAATCCCAGCTCTTGGGAGGCTGTAAACAGGCAGATCACTATGAGTCTGATCTAGTAGTGAGACCCCGGACACCTTATAGACCCTTCCCTAAAATACAAAAATAAAAATTAAAAAGTAGCTGAGAATTTCCCAAACTTAACATCAACTCACAGATTCAAGAAGCTGAAGGAATCCCAGACAACATAAACATCCAAACCTAGAGCCAAGTCAACCCAAAGTCAAACTTATAAAAAACACCTTGAAAGTAGCAACAAATTATACATTCCCTATCGAAAGAAGAAAATTTGAATGGCATAAAGTTTCTCCTTAGACTTCGTGGAGGCAAAATAGAAGAGGTAAAAGAAAAGAAATATCTGTCCAGATGTCTATGTTCCAACTAGGGAGAGATCCTACTCTAACTGTGAGGCATCACACCATAGGCTGGAGGTCCGGATGGAAAGGACAGGCGAAGAAGAGAGGAACCCACCTGCATTTCTTAAAAAATCGATTTTGCTTGAGTGGATATATCTTTTGCTACTACTAGCATCCGGGTATTAAAACAACATAGTCAGGTATACCAAAAACACATAGGTAACTTACAGTTTTAAAAAATTATTCAGAAGGGGAAAAATGAAATTCAGAAACAAAAAAAAAACTATAAAAATATTATGGCAGGGCTGGCCAAATAGCTGGGGGTTCGATACCCAGGCCTGCCTTGCTGGCCCCACCCCCAGGGCATCCTGAGACTGCAAATGAGACTGGGTGTGGTGGCACGTTCCTGTAATCCCAGCTCTTGGGAGGCTGTAAACAGGTGATCACTACAAGTCTGATCTGGTAGTGAGACACCCTGTAGAACCTTCCCTAAAATACAAAGTAGTAGGAGTAGTAGTAATAATAACAATAATAATAATAATTATTATTATTATTATTATTATGTGGCATACATAAGTCCAAGCATACCAAAAATTATATTAAATATTAACAGTTTAAATTTACTAATTACAAAAGGCAATGGCAGACTATAATCCTTCTAAAAAGTTCACTTTAGGTATAGCATTAAATGCTGATTGAGAGTAAAAGGTAAAGGTATCTCACATCATTATCCTTAATTTATTCAAGTTGCTCTTACAAAATGCTACGTATTTAATAGCAGACACTTCCTTTTCACATTCATAGAAACTGGGAAATAAAAATGAAAGTGCTGGCCACATACCAAGCATCTCTGGACGCGTCCTAGAGATGGACATCTCTGGACATGCCCAGAACTGTGCCTTACTAATCCAGTCAGGTAGATGACCAAGATTAGCTGTTGCCTCTCCTGGACCTGGGAGGTGTGGGGAATCAGCCTGAAGCAAGAGCTGGGCTTGCTCGTGGGCTGTATTCATAACAAGGCATCTCTCCTCCAAAATTAATGTCATCTTGGGTAAAACTTGGACCTGGGCTCCAATGGGATATAGAGTGGCAAAAAAAGACCGCTAAAGACTTCGGTCGTCTTTGGGCAATCATTCCAATAAGGAAGATAAGGTTATTTTCAATTTAATAAGTCAGATATAAGATTCTATAATGATTTAGAATATTTAATTCATAATTTTAAAGTTCCTCCCCACCCCAGGAAATTAGGTGTTTTTCATTGAAAAATTCCACCAACATTTGAAAAGGAGGGCTTGCAGTATAGCTCCATGGCAAAGCACTTGCCTAGCAAGTACAAAAACTTGGATTTGATCCCTGGCACCACAACATAAAAGGAAAGAACATTTTTCCAATTTGTTTTATGTAGCTGATACTGTCCTGCTAGTGAAGGTAGGCAAGAATATGTGTTCATTGTGGATGGAGACAGACAGACAGACAGACAGACAGACAGACAGACAGACAGCAGACAGACATAGACACAGGCCAACCACAGACAAATATCTTCATGGTTATAGATGTCAAAAGGCCCTTAAACATAAAAGCAAATAAAAAGAACTATACATCCTTAGTAAGTGGATTTTACTCCACAGATGTAATCTTGGTTCAACGTTGAAAAATCAGCATCATTCATAATACTAACAGACGGAAGAAGATAAGTACTACATGCTATCAATTAATACAGAAGATGGATTTGATAATATTCACCATCTGTTAATGGTTTTGAAGAAACCCAGAAACGCACAAATGGAGGGGGGCTTCCCTGACACAATGATTAAAAGCAGCAACTGTGTAAAAGCCCTGCAGCCGGCAGCATATCTAATAGTAGAAAAGAATATAGAATTTTCCCCAAGATCAGGAACAAAGTAAGTGAGATTGCCCCCGCCGCTGTTATTCACTGTTTTACTGGAAGTTCTAGCCAGTGCAATAAAACAAGAACAGAAGATAAAAGGACCACAGATTGGACAGGAAGAAATAAATTGTCCCTGATTCAGATGATATCATTGTCTCTGTGGAAAATCCCAAGAAATACACACACACACACACACACACACACACACACACACACACATACACACACACACACTACTCTCTAAGAACTAGGTGAGCCTGCAGTCACTGGATTGAAGACAAATAAGTTAAATCTGCAAAAGTCAATTGTATTTTTATAGACTTGCAGTGAACATTTTGAGCCCAGTATTTATAATTCAACACATGGAGATTGAAATATAGTATCACTTACTATTGCTCAAGAACAACAAAAAAGAATGCGATGGTGTATATCTAACAAAACGTTACAGCATAATGCTGCATATTATTCAAGGCTGATGAAAGAAATCAAAGACCTAAATAGAGAGACATTTAATGTTTACAGAACACAGTAAAATGTCAATTCCTTCCAAATAGATACACAGTTTTTAAATTGTTTAGAAAAACCTCAGCAAGATTTTTTGTAAAAGCCAATATTTTGGCCCTAACCTTCTAAGGTCAATTAAGACTCAGGACATATGAGAACTTGTACTGTAACGTCATGTACCTCGGTAGTGTCCC
>NW_004524596.1:8790941-8811256 GCF_000260255.1 Octodon degus | reverse complement strand
AAAGATTTTTTGTAAATATGATCAAATTATTCTAAAATGTGTATGAAAATGAAAGACAATATCTAAAGCAACTTAAAAAATAAAACAGAAGTTGATCTATTTGATTTCAGGGTTTTTATGCAGTAATCTAGACTCTGTGGTACTATCAGGGATAGGAACAAAGGTGAATGGAACAGAATTGGGAACACGGAAATAGAGCCTCACAGGTACACCTGACTGACTTTTGCAACAAAAGTGCAAAAAACAAATTCAAAAGAGCAAGAATTTTCCTTCCAAAAATGATACTAAATCTACAGGATATTCACAGGCGAAAACGAACACTAGCACTAAAAAGCTGACAGTTAACTCAAAATGGGTCACATATTTAAACATAAAACTATACAACTTTAAGTAAAAAAGGCAAGAAAAACTTAAGGATATAGCCCTGGACCAAAAGTTCTTATATTTGATGCCAAAAGCAGAATGAATAAAAAGTAAAATGAATAAATTGGCTTTCGCCAACATTTGCAATGCCTTGCGCAATGCAAGACTTTGTTTAGAGGAACTAAGACGGGCTACACCCTTGTGAGAAGATATTTTACAAAGCTACATATTTGATGGAGGGCTGAGATAACAGCACACAAAGAGCTTTCAACACTTGACTGCAAGAATAATCATTTGGATCACAATTTAGCTGGAAAATGTATAACATGAATAAGCTTTTTTCTAAACAAAATAACTGGCAAAGAAACACATCATTAGCTATTAGAGAAAAACAAATTAAATTATGATAGATGTCATTGTACACTTAGCAGAATAACACTAATAAAAATGACAATATTAAGTCCTGTCGAAAATGCAGAGAAATTGGAGCAGTCACACTGTTGATAGGAACGAAAAATGATACAGTTTCTCTAGGAGATAATTTGATTTCTTCAAAAATTTAAACATGAAATGACCATAGAACGCAGCAATTGTTAGCACTGGCATTTATTCCATAGAAATGTAAACTGCACACCCAGACACCTGGGTTTATTTATTTTTTCAATTAATTTTACCTTATTTTGAAAAGTAAAAAGCAAAAGTAAGTACAAAAATCAGAAACAAAAATAAAGACAGGGTAACATAAAGCAATACATATGTTACAGATTTTCAAAATAAGAATAGCTGATTAACAATGGTAGGTATATTACCTTTTTATCTTTTATTTATTTTAAAGATAAAATAGCAATGAAACAGTTTCAAAACTGGTTAGTACAACAGTTATAATAATTAATATATTGCATATTGTTGTCTTCATAGTAGTTATTCAGAGGACAAGACATAGACATATCTTGTCTAAACACTATTAGTACAAACCTTTCTTCTCATTGAACTAAGAGAAATCAGCAGTATATCTATCCTATCTTGTATATACGAATACTTTTTCCACTACAAAATGGTCCTTTATTTATATCCTCTTTTTTGTTTTGTTTTGTGAGAGATGGGTGTTCCTCTGCAGTTAGAGAAGCTGTATTGGAAGAAGTGCTTAAAGGACCTTTACATACTCGAAACCAGTCCAAAGATTGTAGGTACTTGAATTCAGCAAAATAACCCAATGTAGTCCAATAGTCCAAAATAGAAGTGGGTTATCGGCAGAACTGACAATTGTCAGAAGTTGTTGACTTGAGCCTTTTACAGCTCAGCATATTAATATGGCTTTACTTTTATACTTTGTGGTTATACTTTTTGCTGGATGGTTAAGACCAAGTTAAAGTAAGACCTCTATAACTAAAAATGTAACTTTCGTATCTGACAAGGTCAGTCAAATCCCCTCAGGATTTACCCTGAAACCATGTACAGCACTTTGTGCATCTTTTATCAGTGCCAGCCAGCTGGAATAATTATGGCCATTGCTTGACCAATTTACTCTCTGTGAAAGCCTGAGAGAATGTTTTCTCTCTAGGTGACTCTCCTTGGGCCACAGAGGAAAGTGAACGACGATGTACAGTGGGCCTAAGGAGAATTATTTTGCTGAACTCATGTACCTACAACATTTGAATGGCAGTGGGACACACACCTCTAACAAAACTAAACAAAAAAGGGGGATATAAATGAAGGTTCATTTTGTAGTGAAAAAATACGTATATAATATACGTATATACAAAAATAGGCTAAATATACAGCTACTTTCTCTTAGTTCAATGATAAGAAAGATTTATACTAATAGTGTTTAGATCAGATATCATGTTTGCATCGTATACTCTGAATAACTACCATAAAGACAACAATATGCAATGTGTTAATTATTATAACTGTCCTACTAACCTGTTTTTAAACTGTATCACTGCTGTTTCTTTCTCAATAAAATTAATTTTAAAAGGAAGGAAATAAAACATTGTAGCAGGACAATCTTATGACATTTTTTTCTTGTCTCTTGTTTTCTTTTATTACCTTGGGGTTTTTTATAAACATTTAATTTTAAGATAGTATAGCTATAATTGCCATGACATTAGAAGCAGTACACATTTAGAAGACCAAAATGACAGGTATTTCAAGCATGGTGTTAGTGTTACAACACGTTGCTCTCGTCAGGGTACTTGCTTAGTTCACAGATGTCAGCATATAGAGTTAGTCAGGGGTGAGACTAGAATTAACTGCTATGCTCAAAAACCTGCTGCACATTCTGAGGAACATTGCTTTAACCATCTTGTTTATACAAATATATGGTTTAGCCCCTGCCATATTTCCTAAATTTCCTCCTTACTCTCTCTTCATTGTTTAATACTTAAGTTCTCACTTTCCATTTGACTGTGCTACACCTTTAAATTTTTATTTCTTCTTTTGAGTTCTTACAAAGGGAGAGAATATGATATTTACATATGTGGTTTACCTCGCATACGAGTATATCTTCAAGTTGCATCCACTTATATATGAAGGCTTTGAGTTTATTTTTCTTTATAGCTGAGTAATACTCCATTGTACAGGAACACCGCATCTTTTTCATCCCTTCCTCAGGAGACAGGCATTTTGATTGTTTCCAAGATTTGGCTGTTGCAAATTGTGCTGCTATAAACATAGGTACACATATACCAATGTGCCATGATGTCTTCAGTTCTTTTGGGAAAATACCCAGTAGGGGGACAGCTGTATTGAATGGGACTTCCAGTCTTGGTTTTTTAAGGAGTCTCCATACTGATTTCCATAATGGTTGCACCAGTCTACATTCCCACCAGCAGTGGAGAAGGGTTCCTTTTTCCCCACCGCCTCTCCAACATTTGTTGTTGGTTGATTTCTTTATGATAGCCATTCTTTCTGTGGTGAAATGGTGTCTCAGTGTTGTTTTAATTTGCATTTCACATATGGCTAGTGACATGGAGCTTTTTTTTTCATGTATTTATTAGCTTCTAGAATTTCTTCCTCTGAGAATTATGTGTCCATCTCAGATGCCCATTTCTGGATTAGGTCTTTAAATTTGGGGGCCCTAATGTTTTTTAGTTCTTTACAAATTCTAGATAAAAGACCTGGTCTGAGCACTTATTCGTTAAGATTTTTTCCAAATTTGTGGATTGTCTTTTCACTCTATTGGTAATTTATTTGACCTGTAAAAACTTCTCATTAGGAAAAGGTCCCAGTTCATAATTCTTTCAAGTGTTCTCTGTTCAGTTTGATTTTTGTTCATGAACTGTTTGCCTAACCCTGTCTTCAAGATTTCCTCCTACTTTCTCTTCCAGGAGATTTAGTGTTTTTGTTTTAATGTTTAGATCTTTAATCCATTTTGACTTTAATTTAGTGCATGATGTTAGACCTGGTTCCAATTTTAGTTTTGGGAATATACAGAGCCAGTTTTCCCAGAACCATTTGTTAAAGATGCTATCTTTCCTCCAGTAAGTATGTTTGGCCCTTTTGTTGAAGATAAGATGGCTGAGTATGTTTGTAGTTGCTTCTGCATCTTCTAATATATTCCATTGATCCTCAGGCCTATTTTCTTGCCAATACCCTGATGATTTTTATCACAATAGCTTTGTAGTATAATTTCAAGTCAGGAATTGTAATGCCTCCTGCCTTGCCTTTGTTGCCCAGGATTGCCTTTGCTAGTCTAGGTCTTTTCTGGTTCCAAATAAATTTTAGGAATGATCTCTTTAGGTCTGTGAGGTATGTTGGTGGTAGCTTGGTAGGGATTGCATTAAATCTGTATAACAATTTTAGGAATATGGCCATCTTCACAATGTTGGTTCTTCCTATCCAGGAGCATGGAATATCTTTCTTTTTTATGAGCAGAACATATTTATTGAGGGAAAGAAAGCTCCTGTCTGGGACAGGGACAGGAGGGGACCCAAGCGGTAGTTCCCCATATCTTTCCATTCTCTGAAATCCTCTATGATCTCTTTTTTCAGAATACTGTAATTTTCATTGAATAGATCTTTTACTTCTTCAGTTAGACTACTTCCTAAGTATTTCATTTTCCACAGTGCTATTGTAAAAGGTACTGTTTCTCTAATTTCTCTCTCCGAGTGTTTGTTATCTGTGTAGAGAGATGCTATTGACTTTTGGGTATTGACTTTGTATCCTGCTATGCTACTGAATTTGTATGTTAATTCTAGTAGCTTCTTGGAAGAGTTTTTTGGGTCTTCTAATAAGAGTATCATGTCCTCACAAATAATGATAGTTTAACTTCTTCTTTACCTATTCGTATTCCTTTTATTTCTCTCTCTTATCTAATGGCTCTAGCTAATGACTCCAGAACTATATTGAATAGGAGTGGTGTCTTGTCTTGTCTTGTACCTGATCTGAGAGTAAAAGATTACACTTTTTCCCCATTTACAATTACATTAGCAGTTAGATTGCCATAGAAGGCCTTTATCAGATTGAAGTAGAGGCCATCTATTCCAATTTTCTGTAGGACTTTGAACATGAATGAGTGTTGGATTTGTCAAAAGCCTTTGCATCGAGATTATCCTATCGTTTTTGGATTTGGCTCGATTGATATAGTGTGTTACATTTATAGATTTGCATATGTTGAACCATCCTTGCATCCCTGGGATGAATCTTATCTGGTCATGGTGTATAATCTTTTTGATGATTTGCTGTATTCTATTTGCTAGGATTTTATTGAGGATTTTTGCATCTATGTTCATGAGGGAGATTGGCCTGCAGCTCTCTTTCTTAGTTGCATCTTTCTCCAGTTTTGGTGTCAGTACAATACTTGCCTCTGGGAATGATTTTGGGAGGATTGCCTCCTTTCCTATTTCATTGAAGAGTTTCAGGAGGATTGGGATTATATGTTCCATAAATTTCTTATAGAATTCAGCTGTGAATCCATCAGGATTCACAGAATCTTCAATTCTATGAGAGTAAAGATTCTCAAAATAGCTATTGATAATCTGAATTTCCACAGAGTTCATGGTAATTTCATACTTTTCATTCCTTATTGCTTGAATTTGAGTTTTTTCTTTCCTCTTTTTGATGAGGTTAGCTAGGGGCTTATCAATTTTATTTATTCTTTCAAAGAACCAGTTTTTTGATTTGTTAATTCTTTGTATTGTTTTCTTCTCGATTGCATTAATTTCTTCTCTAATCTTTATAATTTCCTCCCATATTTGGGCTTTGGGTTTGGTTTGCTCTGATCTTTCTAGATATTTGAGGTGCAGCATTAGGGTATTTATTTGTTCCCATTGTGTTTTCCTAATGCGTGAGTTCACAGCTATAAATTTCCCTCTAAGAACTGTTTTCATTGCATCTCATAAATTCCAATAATTGTGCTTGAATTTTCATTGAATTGTAGATATTGTTTAATTTCTTATTTAATTTTATCTGTGACCCATTGGTTGCTGAGTAGGGTGTTGTCTAATTTCCATGTATTTATGGGGTTTTTCTGATTTCTTTTGCCATTTATTTCCAATTACATTGCACTGTGGTCAGATAATATGTATGGGATAATTTTTGTTTTCTTGCATAGACTAAAGCATGATGTATGTACTAGTATGTGGCTTATTTTGGAAAATGTCCCATATGCAGCTGAAAAAATAGTGTATTCAGATGTGATTGAGTGGAAGACTCTGTATATGTCCACTAAGTCTCTTCGAAGTACTGATTCAGCTCTGCTACTTCGTTGTTAATTTTTTGTCTGCTTGCCCTATCTTTTTGGGATAAGGGGGTGTTAAGGTCTCTTGATAAGATTGTGGTATTGGATATTAGATTTTTCATCTCTATTAAGATTTGTCTTATATAGTTGGATGCTTCCGTGTTTGGTACGTACATATTTATGAGTGCTACCTCTTACTCTTGGATTTTTTTCCCTAACCAGTATGTAGTGGCCTTCTTCATTTCATTTGATCATTCTTCGTCTGAAGTTCAGACTGTCTGAGAACAGGATTCCTACCTCTGCTTTACTGTGAGTGCCAGGGCATGTAGTATTGTTTTCCATCCTTTGACTTTCAGCCTATAAATTTCTTTATGAGTTAAATGTGTTTCTTGTATACAGGATATTGTTGTATTTTGTTTCCTAATCCACTGTGCCAGTTTATTTCTTTTAATTAGTGAATTGAGTCCATTTACATTGATGATTATAATTGAGATGTATTGACTTATGATTTACATGTTATTTACCTGATGTATACCCCTTTTTCTCCCATGTTTAATTGTTTGCCCTGTTTGGTGGGTTCTTTCCATTCTTATCTGTGGAGTTGTCATTTTGGTCCCTCTCTAGAACATCTTTTAGTCATCTGTGTAGGCTTGGCTTTGTCATCATGAAATTCTTTAGTTGTTCTTTGTCATGGAAGTATTTCACTTCTCCATCAAATGTGAAAGAGAGTTTTGCAGGGTATAGTAGTCTGGGCTGGAATTTGTTTTCTTAGAGGACTTCAAGTACTTTGCTCCATGCTCTTTTTGACTTGATAGTTTGTGAAGAGAAATCTGCCATTATTCGATGGGTTTTCCTTTAAATGTGATCTGTTTCTTTTCTCTAGTAACTTTTAGTATACTGCTCTTGTGCTGAATTTCTGGGATCTTGATTATTATATGTATTGGTATGGTTTTAAGTAGGTTGATGTTATCTAGGGTTCTATATGTTTTGGTTGCTTGAAAATCAGGTTATTTCCCCATATTTGGGAAGTTTTCTGCTATTGCTTCTGCCCATATTCTTTTTATATCATTTGTATTGACTCCTTCTTTCTCATTGATGCCTATTAGTTTTACATTGTTCATCTTTGCATCATCTTGCAGATGTTGAATTTTTTTTCCTGCATCCTAGTTGTTTTTAAAGATCTTTTCTTACCTTTTCACTAGCTGCAACAGTGTCTTCAGGGTCTGAAAGTCTATTTCCACTTTCACTCATATGATTTTCCCAGCTTGTGATTGAGGTTTTAATTTCCTGTACATCTCTTTGAATCTCTTTCATGCACTCTTTTTCTTTCCTGCATTGCTCATTCAAGGGTTCCATCATTTTTTTATTCTCCTCTATTATTTTATCAGTGTCTTCTTTAGAAGCACTTAGTAATTCTTTCTTTGTAGTTATCATTTCTTTTTGTACTTCGGAGATTATTTGCGATCTGATTTCCTCTATAGTGTTCTGCACTTGTTTCTTTACTTCAGACACTACTATTTCAGAGATTTCAGGTATTGGATTTCCAATTTCTTTTATTCTGGTGTCTCCTGCATTTGGAATGTGTGGGCTTGAGAACTGAGACTGCATTTTGCTCCTTCTCTTTGTCATTTTATATAGCACTGTCTTCAGACCTTTGGTGTAGAGTTTTGGTGCTCTTTAGTACCTTAGCATGCACCGATATCATTACCCAAGCGAGATTATGTGATTAAGGCAGTTATAGTTTTGTATTTACAGAACTATAATTAGCAACACTAATATTGCATGGTGAGTTTTAGCATTTGACAATCTTTTGTATCTAATGGACCCTAAAAACAAACATTATGATTGTATAGCTAGGCAGATATTAGATTGGGAATTTATACTTAAATTAGTTCACCTAAGTTCTGTCTGATCACCTCTCCTTTTGTACTTGTAGTCTTCCAGGCAGACTAGTTCACCTTGGTTACCTGTTGCACCCTCTCTCAATCAAGAGAGAAAGAGAGAGGATGCTTTCATAGACCTGGCTCTAGCAAAGTGTCTCAGCTTACCAGGTCCGGATCTACCAAGTTCAAACTCTTCCAGCTGGGCCTGGCGTAGGTCTGGCTACTGTGCTCCGCTTCTTCCTGCTGCAGCCCATGGAAGTGGATCCACTGTGCCTCTCTGGCAAGATGCCCTGCTCCAGGATTAGCTGGGTGTGTCTCTCCCCTTGCCTCGCTGCAGGGAGTTCTGCTGTAAGGTTCCACATCCGGCCTGTCTGATGGAGGAGGTTCCTGTGAGCACACGGAAGGTTCCACACACATGCTGGGCCTGGGCACCTGTTGGAGTAGAATCTGGTGGGCGCAGAAGGTCCCACATACATGCTGGACAGGTACCTGGATTTAAATGTTTGCAGCAGTTTTATCTGCAACAGTCCAGGTTGAAAATAACACAGATGTCTATAAACAAGTGAGTAGTTAAACTGTAATACATCCGTACCGTGGAACATTACTCAGCAATGAAAAGGGAATAAACCACTGATCATCATCACACTTTGAGAGAGCTATCCAGAGGCAGACAGGGAGCATGAAATGGCAATCCCAAAAGTTTATACGTTGTGTGATTTTATTTTTATGATATTCTTAAAGGGGCACAATTATAAGAGTACTAAACAGATTAACGGCCAGGAGTTTGGTAGAGGGAAGAGAGATAAAGAAATTTCTGTAGCTACCAAAGGACAGCCTGAGGAATTACGGAATTGATGGAAATGTTCTGTACCGTGATTACATCGACGTCGGCATCTTCAGCGGGATATTATACTTCAGTCTTGCGAGAGGTTATCATCGTCATAAACTGGGCAGCGAGCATAGGCGATCACCCTTCGGTGTTTCTTCCAACCGCCTGAAAACCTCCAATCCTAATGTATGCAATCTCAGAGTTAAGGTTTTAATTTAAAAAAAATAAAAAATAAAAAATAAAATAAAATAAAAAAATAGGGTAGCATGTTTCATGAGAAAATATGAATAAAGTTTTGAACAAAAGTATTCCGTTCTTGTAAAAAAAAAAAAAATTACGCCTACATTTCTTGTGTTAGATACTATTCTGGTGGGCAGCAGGTTGGGCAGAAACTAAGTGGGAAAGGTCGCGGGGGCAGGAAGTCCGCTGCACCAGCTCCAGCGGGAGGGTGAAACCACAGGACAGCAGTGACATCGATGGCATCTGTGCCAAGGGCTGAATTCCGTCCGACTGATGAAGTGAGGCATCAGCCCGCGTTCTGGGGGGCTCGTGGCTGTAGTCCACAGGGAAGGGAAGACGTTCACGCTGAGAATCTCCAGCCTGCTGGCAGCCCCCAAATGGAATGTGAGGCGGGAGCTCAAGCGAAAGAGCAAGAACCAGAGGTCTGGGCCTCAGATGCCTGGGTGTCGGCAGGGGCCTGAAGCAGCCATCCACGGCCAATAATGCAGAAGGATCCAGCTACACCGTAAGCTACCCGCCGTCGTAGGAAGTTCTATATGTGTGGGCGAGGTCAGCATTTGCAGGCAGTGTTTCCCTTTGAAGAAAATGAAATAGTTGTCATTCCAATGCCGATGCTGCCCTCTCGTGGCTGAAATAAGTACCTGCGCTGTCCTAGTTAGTCTGTTTTCCTCTTGTATTAATAGCATCTTCGTCAAAAGTATCGTCAGACGAATCATATTTAAAAAAAAAAAATCAATCCATTCTGTGGTTCCATACTCTGTCAGGTTAAAACAGCAACAGCTAAGTTCGCTAGTCTGAATATACCACTTAAGCCTCACGTTGAGTAAGACCTAAATTATATTTTAGGAAGAATTTCAGAAAAGAACCACGCGACAATTCTTTGGGATATCTGTTTAAATACTAAGCAAACTCACCTTAAAATTGGAGCATGATTTGGCTTGCAAGAGTCACTTTGTTGCCATAACTCTTCAAGAGTCCCCTATGCCATGAGGAGTATGTGGGTTTCTTCTGCTATTTTAGGGTGTGAAAGAATGCTTCCGAAGTAAAGGACGCAGGTTTGGGGGTACATGGGGGAAAGGCCTAGAGCTAAGGATCGTGGTCAGCTCACTCAGTGGGTGACCAGTTGGCTGCTGCTTCTATTTTAAAAAGCGGGGTGGAGGGACAGTGCCTACCTGAAATATATACTAAAATATGCACAATTCCCGTCATACAGCGGGTGCTCGGTAAATTATCTATTATTAGGTATGTGCGGTATGATCAAAAATGCAGTGAATTTTAAATGTTTTTTAGTTATCGTATTAAAAGGCAGATTGCCATTCGTCCCCCCTCAAAATAATCACACAAGCACATTGAACAAACAGCTGATCGTTCTTGCCCCCTTCTGAGGCAGGTCTGGAAGTCTTCTTCGATGAGCATAGTTAGTTGCACGGTCCTGCACCGATTCCAAATGTTTACTTTCCATTATCATTTTGACTTAGGGGAAGAGAGAGGAAGCCACACAACGCCACAGCTGGCGAGTGAGCCTAGCTTCTCACTGCGCGGCCCGCAGCAGCAGGGGCCACCGGGCGCCTTTACCGCACTTCCCAGCCGCTCACAGAGGACTTGGGCAAGGACAGGAAAAGCGGGCTCAGCGTGAAGGGAAGGATTTTGGGGGCGCAGGGGGGGGGGTGATGGATGATGATGTGTCTTTTACTGTAATAAAAGTTTTAAATTTAAACACACATTTTTCGATGATCCCCTTACAAATTTATACCATTTTGCATGTGCCAAGGAAGTTGACTATGGGTAAGAAATATGAAAAGGAGGGAAAGGGGGAGGGGAGGGGAGAGGACCTCCCTTTGCAAATTTAATTTACTAAGACAGAGTCAGAAAGATCTTTTCTTCCAAACCCTATATTTATAGTAATTCTTTAAAATAATAACAGTATATTTCCAAGACAAAGCACTATTCCCAACATTTTGTAAGGACTGTCCCATTGAATCTTACAAGTATTCTAAAAAAAAAAAAAAAAAAAAAACAGAGGACAGAATAGTCATGTTCGTACAGTTTGTACGGCCCAATGCTCACTTGAACCCAGAAAACCAAACCACAGTCTTTCCCTCCAGCACCTGGCTCTACTGTCTCTGTCCCTTGCACCCAAGCCCTGTGGAATAAACACTCATGTAGGCTTTATGGCCCCTCTGAGGCCTTATTCTTCAAAAGCCTTGTGGTCCGGCTGAGCAGGCTTTGGAGGTTAGAGCGATGAGCCATCAGACTGCCCTAGACTGAAAATACTCTACTTGGAATCAAACTCTTGCTACCGCTCCACATTTTATTTACTTTCCGAGACTAGCCCAGAACACCAAGCACATAAGATGTTGGCGTCTGTTCCTTGTTTTTTACTGAATGATTTCTTCAAACTGCTATGGGCTACATTTATCTTCACAATAATGCCGATGCAAGAAAAGGTATCCCCATGTAATGCATCTGAGGCAGGACGGGTACGTGGGGCCTGTGATGTCACACAGCTAGAAGATGGCAGAACTACGACTCTTAAGCCCTAATCTTTTGTAACAATCCTATTCTTTCCCTTATGAGATCTCTAAAGAAACTAGATCTACAAAATCCTACTTTCATGCAGACGATCTCAAAGCTGGCTTTTACCAGCTCAAAATCAAGTCTTAGTGGGAAGATGGAAACCGTTTTGAGGTTGAGGTTGATTGGGCCATTAGCTTTGTCTGCTGAAATGACAGCTTTGGTTGTGCCATAGCACGAAGGGAACCCGGGCTCAGGATGACTGGGAGGATGCTGTATCTTCAAATCTAGCTGTAAGCTCACTGCACGAATAAAATCCCATACTCACCTCCCATCTTGCTAACTCACTAACTCCATTGCTGCAGTCTGAAAAAGCTCAGTGGTAGGCCGTCTCTGCAGTCAGCAGATGTGGAGTTGGTTTTGCAAGTTGGTATTTTGAGAGCTTCCATGAAGGCTGAAGATGGATAAATTCTTACCCAAATTAGGTCAGGCTTACAGTTCCCTGTCCTTGCCAAGTGTTTCTCGGGCTCACACTTCCTCTTCAAACTCTGTGTATCACTTCCTCATTTATTTCCTTCTAAACATATCTTAGCTGTTCAGTTGGAAGGGGCCACGCCCTTAGCCTGACTGTTCTCCACCCTAGAAAACCTGGCAGCCATTTGTACTTACAATCTTCACTCAAAATGAGATCACACTCATCACTTTCTATATGGAAGGAGGAAAACACCTTTTAAAGATAAAATCAGCTGCCTCCCACCCAGTTACCAGGATGTCTGATGACAAAAGGGAAGGGGGAGAGCCACAATGGCATTTCAACTCAGAGGTAAAGTCACCCTCAAGTATACGGGAACAGCTAAGACTACACTTTCCAAAGTTGCCTGGCAAATTATCTTGTCCCCTACCCAGAGAAAAACAAATCCCTAGCGATGTACACACAGCTGCGAGCAATTACTCATCTCTATTAAACACTCACTTAAAAGACTAATGCAAACGACCCTGCTGCCTACACCTGTGTGAGAAAAGTAAACAAGTTATAAGGGGAAAGGGCAACATCCACATAAAGAGTGGTTCTTCAGAAGGCTATAAAATATGTAAATAGTCAGCTCTAGACCACCAACATTAAGTACTCAAAGCATCAAATAACTACACCCTTCTTTATTAAGTGCCCTACATTACTCCCAGGATAAGTAATTTATTGATTTTCTTGCTAAATATTGTCAGTCCCTTACAGAAATACAAGTCTCATGCTACATCTTTTAAAATAGCATAAAATTAATTATTTGAGAGCAATCGGAGAGCCCGGCAGGAGCCTCCTACTCTACTCAAGGATAGAAGAAAGTAGGCTTAAAGCTTTCCTAAAGCAACCAGAAATCAATGCAAAAGGCACCCAAGAGCTTCACCGTCTTACTACTAATGGGCACTGCCTACGTTCTGGACAGTGGGCTGGAATAGTGCCTGGATATTTTTATTTCATCTTAATAGCAAATAAATAATGTCAAGGTAGAAAGAGGGAACCTGGATGTGATCCTACAATTGATGTAAGGTCAAGCAGGAAGCAAAATCATCTTACTTCTAAGCCCAAAGTCTTAGCCTCTCTGCCAGCATATCCAGGAACCTCAAATTTCCCCGCCTTTTGGAATCAACTGAAGAGATCTTTTAAAAGTTAGTATCTGGGATCAACCCTACGGCTTCAAGTGTGTCCTCAACACTGGGGCGTTTCTTTCACTTCCAGCTCAGCTCTTCTGTGCAGTCAAGGTTGACCTCTATGAGCACGGTCTAACAAAGGAGCCTCATGCCTTCCTTTCCTCTTCATGCTGTATACCAGACATGGGGGCTGCTACACTTAGGGCTGGGGAATTGGCCTGGGATGCATTTGGCTCTGCGTGCGAATCCCTCTAGGCTCTATCACTTGTTAGTTTTATAATTTTGGTAAAATGGACCTCTCCAGACCTGGTCTTATTCACCTAAGATGGAAACACAGGGACTGATCACTGAACATGACCCTGTAGTGCGAAAGCGTAGCGTACCAACCGCGGCATCTTGAAAGGGACACTCCCATTAACCTCTGCAGTGGCGGCAGCAGCAACAGTAGCAGCAGCTCTGAGATGACATTTTGTTAGCTTATGATTTCATGAAATTTAAACAAATTATACATACAAGGGTATTTTAATTGTTATTAATACATGCTTTCAGCTCATAACGATCACAGTCCTCACAGGGAATCGGTACATGTACACAACCCACCTTAATTCTTTCATTTCCCTTCCCCTCCCCTCTTACCCCTTCATCTCTAGATCCCTCCCCATATGCAAAAGATCTATTTCTCTGTTTCCTATTATCTTTTACTTTACTCTTTACGTTACTCATACTTTGAGTTTCTTATACAAGAGAAACAATATGACATTAAGCTGTGTGTCTGATTTCTTCCACTTAACATTATGGGCTCAAAGTGCATCCATTTTCCTACAAGCGACTCCCATTTATTATGCTTTATGGCAGAATAGTGCACCATCCTATATAAACATCTCATTCTCTTTATCTGATTGTTACAGTGTGTCTAAATGTACCCCTAAAACTTCAGGATGTTTTTGATGGAGCTTTTTCAGAAGTGGTTGAATCATGGTCAATGGTAAGATTCAAGGTGCTGGGATTAAGGGCCGGTGGTTGTTGGGTCAGTCCTCTGGTCGGAGGGGTACCAGCCTAGCCCTGCTAAACTGGACACAACCTAAGGGACAGAAAAAAGTTGTCTCCTCTCTCTCCATTGCTTTTGCTATCTTCCATCTCAGGAACCCTTGTCCCTCTGTCATGTGCCACCCTACCCTTGGAGCCAGCTGATTATAAACTGCAACTTCTATGGGCAATAAACCAACTAAACTTCTCCTCTATCTTTTGGGTGTCAGGTATTTTTGTCTCAGCCATATGTTCATTCACAAGACACCCTTTATTAATGAACATATAAGCTGCTCCAATATTTAGCTATAATAGATCATGCTACTACAGCCATGAGTGGCTCTGATTGCTGTAATGTGATGTGTTTAGCTCTTTAGGGAAAGATACTTAAAAAGGGAATACCTGGGTAAAATAGGATTTCTAATTTTAAGCTTTTAAAAAATTTTTAAAAGAGAATATAGTAGTAAAAAAAATTACAAATGATACCAAGTTTCACTGAACAAAATAATAGGAATTCACCAATGGTTGCTGTATTGCATAATGTTGCCTTCAAATTAGTTTTTCAGATTACCTGATGCAAACATGCAAAAGTGGTCAAAAAAAGTTGTAAAAAATTTAAAAGGAGGAAAGAAATTTAAGCATTAACTGACCTTTAACTAGACCAACCAAAATCAGCAGTACAGTTATCTAAGCTATCCTCTATATATACATAAACATTTTCATGCTGATTTCCATAGTGGCTGCCCTAGTTTACATTTCTAGCAAAAATGTAGAAGTTTCCTTTCCTCCTAGAACCTCACCAGCATCTGTTATTCAATTTCTGGATCATAGCCATGTTTTACAGAATAAGAGAGGACCTCAGTGTTATTTTAATTTGTATTTCTTTAAGGACCAGCAATGTTGAGACTTTTTTCATATATTTAATGGCCATTTATACTTCTGAAAAGTGTCTATTCATTTCAGTCACTCAGTTTTTGACAGGGTCTTTTATTTTTAGGTGCATGACATTCTCAAAATATTCTTTACACATTCCAAATATGAATCCTCTCTCACAGGAGTAGCTTACAAAATTTCTTTTCCCATTCTGTAAATTGTTTCTTTACTGTTTATTGTTTCCTTTGTTGTGCAGATGCTTTATAATTTGATATGACCCTATTTGTTGATACTTGGTATTATAAAATGGTATTAGTAATGCTGATAACATTAAGTGTGACCCACTAAATTTTGCGAGTCATAATGACATCTCCTCATTTAATATTCATCCCATCTCTGTCATATTATTCCACGGAAGAGTTGAAAATGCAGCTCAGGAACACCAGGTGACATTTCCAGCCAGATATATACATTACTGCACTGAAATTTGCTCTGGGTCTAGCAGTTTCCTACTCCACTGAGCTGCCTATTCTCATCATATTTTCATAATAGCTCTAACAGATAGGTTCTATTAATAGTCCTGTTTTATAGATGTAGAACCTAAGCAAAAAAAGATTATCAAGGCTAAGATCACATGGGTACTGCAGACAGCAGACTGCTAAAACAGCCCCCAGGGAGCCCAAACTTCTGGTACTCACATTCACTAGTGGTTGACTTCTAACAAATGAAATTGGCAAACATGATGGATGTCACTTCTAAAACTGGTATGACTTCCAACTTGATGACATTACTTTTTCTGAATTGTTCACTGCACTGAAGCCACTGCTACGTGGAAGCTGCACAGTGGGGAGACCCACACGGTGACCCTCCTCCAGGGTCGATTCTTATACTATCCAGTGGTAGTAAGAAACTGAGTGTATTAGATTCCTCATCGCTGAGACACAACGGCAACACCCATAATGTGAAGGGAGGAGACGTTTAATTTAATTCAACTCACAGTTGCATTGCGTTAAGTCCATGGTCAGCAAGCTCTAAAGTAGAAGGGCATGGCTGAGCCAAGCTACTTAATTAATGGTAGCCAGGAAACAGACCAAGGGAACAGTTCCAGAAAGGAAGGACAGACGCACCACATATATTACACAAGATCACACCTCTGTGACACACCCAGGAGTGGAACTGTGTGTCATTAATTTGCCAGGCATTTCTTAGGCCAATGAAGCTGAACATCAGGACTAATGGCGACGATAGGTCTTCAGTTCTATAATCACAGGACATGGGACAACACCTACAATCATATGAGTGAGCCAAGCAGCAAATATATCCTCAGCTCCATCCTGACAGGACTGTGGCCCAGATCAATGACTTGATTGCCACCTATAAGAAATCTTCAGACAGGATCTAACTAAACTGAAGCAGAATTCCTGACTCGCTAAAGCTGTGAGATAATAAATGTTTTAAGTCACCAAGACTCGGGGTAATTTGTTCTGCTATAATTGGTAAGCATTATATCCAGTAAATAGAAATCTCAGATTGAAACCCAAAACTGTTTAATTTCAAAGTTTATTCTCTTTCTCTGCACAACTGTGTCAAAATGATGATCTGTGGCAGATCAGTTATGCATAATGTTGTAGGTTCAGTCTGCATTTTCATTCATTTATCTTTAAACTTTACTGAGACTCATTTAGAATATATGGCATGAAGTAGAAAAGTGCAAGGTTTCTCCCTCTATGCTTTTCATCTCTACAGAAAGGAAAACATAGAAACAAGTAAATGAGATTCAAAGCCACTACAAATTCAAATTTGGTGCCTTTAGTTTCAGTGTTCATGTACACAGTTCAGGCTTCTCCAGATTTTTAAGTAGCCATCCCCAGAAGCACCAATTCCTACTTTTGTTTTTGTTGGGGTTTTTAGTGGAATAGGAAGAACTACAGTATACGCACAAGTTTTAAAAAATATGATAGCCATTCATACTGGGGTAAGATGGAATTGCAATTTTGCTTTAACTTGCATCTCTCAAGTGACCGATGATGTTGAACATTTCTTCATGTACTTACTTGCCATTTGTATTTCTTCATCTTAGAAGTGTGCATTCATCTCAGATGCCCATGTTTGGACTGGGTCTTTGAATTTTGGGTTCTGATTTTTTTTTCAATTCTTTATGTATTCTAGATATAAGTCCTACTTATGAGGGACACTAGCTAAAATGCTTGCCCACTCTGTGAGTTGTCTTTTCACTCTATTGGCAATTTCTTTTGAGGTACAAATGCTTTTTAATAAGATGATATTTTAGTTGTTTATTGTTTGAAGTGTTTCCTATGCAGTTTGGGTTCTGTTCATGAAGTCTTTGCCTACCCTTATATCTTCAAGAATTCTACCTACTTTCTTTTCTGGTAAATTTAGTGTTTCTGTTTTGATATTTAGGACTTTGATCTATTTGGCTATCATCAAGAAATCAGTCAATAACAAATGTTGGTGGGGCTGTGGATAAAAGAAACCCCTTTCCACTATTCGTGGAAATGTAGACTGATGCAACCACTTTGGAAATCAGTGTGGATATTCCTCAAAACTCTAGGATTAGATCTGGGGAGATAGCTCAGTGATCTAAGCTCATGCCTAGCAAGTGAAAGGACCTGGGTTCAATCCCCAGTACTGCATGCTGTACCAGCCCCAGGCACTGAGCCAGCCACTGAAACCCATTGTAGTGCTGCATGCTTGTAATCCCAGCACTGAGGAGGCTGAGACAGGAAGGTCACTATGAGTCCAAGCTGCATAGTGAGATTCTATATCAAATAAATAAAGATTTTTTAAATATATTTTTTAAAAAACTCTAGGATTAGAGGTTTCATTTAACCCAGCTAGTCCCCTTTCTGAGTATTTTCCCAGAATAAAGAAAAACATCATACCCCAGTGACAAATTACACCCATGTTTATAGCAGCACAGTTTGTCATAACTAAATCTCAGAAACCACCCGAATGCCCATCAAATGAGAAATAGATTTTCAAAATGTGGTATTTTTATACAATGGAGTACTACTCAGCTATAAAGAAAGATACATTGAGGAATTTATAGGAAAGTAAATGCAACTTGAGTTCATAAGTACAGGTGAGATAAATAATTCTCACAAGTACAAACATCATACTGTCTCCCTAGTGTAAGAAGCTGAAAGAGTAAATAAGACCCAATGTGTACAATAGATATTGTGAAATGGGAAGAATATGCTCTAAATGAGAGAGAAACTGGAATGAAGGAAGGGAGAAAAGAAGGAAGGGGAAAGGAATTGAGATAGATATACTGCTAGATATACTACTAATTGCTATGAGCTCATTGAAAGGATGGATATGTGCCTTTATTGCTTGATCAGTTTTTCATACCTTTATCTTGTATTATGAGCAACTACTTTTAAAATGACAGTGCACAGTGTACTGAACATTGTTACTCTCCTATAATCCTTTTTTGACATTTTTATACCATTGTTTTTATTGTTTATTTTCCTTCCTTTCAAAGTTAAGAAAAGGAGGAACTAAGATATATCATGTACAGGTACAAGTTCCCTAAGATGAATGTGATCATTATGTATACCTAAATTGTACCGATATATTAATTTTTTCAACTAAAAATTTACTTAATATTAAAAACATTGTTCATTTCTGTTTCTTCTCTGAGTTGAGGTACATTAATATTGTAAAGATTTTTTTCTGAAATTAATACAAAGTAGTTAAAGCACAGAGAGGTATTAGGAAAGAAACTTACAAGGAAAGAGAAGAGAGAAGATAAGCCATTTAAAGAAAAGCATAAATATGATAAGAAGGACATTTATAGGGAAAAAATCACCAATGGAGATATTTAAAATGACAAAAATAAGACATGAGGTACCAGAACTACTGGATGTTTGCTGTGGCTAATCTATGTGTGATTTTTTTTTTCCTCCTTGCCTTCCTCTTTAGTGTAATCAAGGAGAGTTGGCACTGAAATGATAATCCATGGCTTATTGGAAAATGTATCTAATATCACTAGCAGAAGACAGCAGAGCGGATTAGGATGATCGTGAATGTGGACTTTGGCTCACTAATGTTTTCAGGAGAATCAGTCTCACTTTGGTTGATGAGACTGATGAGTTATGATGTGAAAATAGCGTCAGATTGTAAAATGTTGTATTTTTCCTCAAGTTATATAATAAAGAGATGATATAGATTTTTCTTGAATTTTACACACTTTAATATCCCAAAATTTTTTCTCCTCAAAATAGCTTAAACAGCCTTTCATGTTTTCATCTTTTTTGTTTGTTTGTTTGTTTTGTTTTTGTATTTAGTACAGTCTACAGAGTCTCACTACACAGATTGGACTTGTAGTGATCTTCCTGTTTTTAGCCTCCCAAGCACTGGGATTACAGGCACATGCCACCACACCAAGTCTCTATCACTGCCTGGCACTACAGGCTGGGGATAGAGCCTCAGGCCCCTATGTCTGCCTAAGCAGGCACTTTAATCCACTGAGCTATCTGGTCGGACCTTGCTTTTTCATCTTATCAACAATATTATCTTTGGCTTACATTTTTAAATTTTTTTTATTTTTCAAACAGAGTGCAAAATAGTATTAAAATGAAAAAAATTATGTGATACAGAATTTCATATAACAAAGTATATGAATTTCACAGTATTTGTTGTAATACATAGTGTCTTCCAACCAGTTATTCATATTACCAGATATATGCATGCAAAATTGGAAGAAAAAAAGAAATGTATAGAAATTAAGAGGAGAAAAAGTGGCTTATATTTTAGTTATATGTTTATTTTTCTTAACTTACACATGCTATACATTTTACCCTATAAAGGATTTTTGCCACAATTAATAAAGCAATTGTGTTCATTAAAATTTTTTTCTCTAAATCAATATAGTTGTTCCTGAAAGATTGTGTGTGTAGCATCTTAATAAATGTCTTCTCAGGGAATTATCCAATGAAAATACAAAGATTCCATCTAAAGGGCCAGGCAAATAGCTCAGCGGATTACAGCTCCTGCAAGCAGGCTCAGGGGGTGGGGAGTTTGATCTCTGGGGCCTGCCATGCTGGCTCCACCCCCAGGGCATGCTGAGATGGCCATTAAGATTGGGCGTGGTGGTGCACATCTGTAATCCCAGCACTTGAAAATCTGTAAACAGGAGAATCACTAGGAATCCAATCTAATAGTGAGACCCTGAACACCCTGTAAAGCCTTCCCTGAAATACAGAAGAAAGAGGAAGAAGAAGAGGAAGAGGAAGAGGAA
>NW_004524596.1:8788888-8790841 GCF_000260255.1 Octodon degus | reverse complement strand
GAAGAAGAAGAAGAAGAAGAAGAAGAAGAAGAAGAAGAAGAAGAAGAAGAAGAAGAAGAAGAAGAAGGAGAGAGAGAGAGAGAGAGAGAGAGAGAGAGAGAGAGAGAGAGAAAGAAAGAAAGAAAGAAAGAAAGAAAGAAAGAAAGAAAGAAAGAAAGAAAGAAAGATAGATAGATTCCATCTGCTTCAACTTCCTGGTACATAATCTTCCATTCTGTGCACTGAAACTAATGAGCCCACAAGGGAGAGAGAGGCTGATCCTGCATGAAGATCAGAACAAACTCTATCTATCTATCTATCTATCTATCTATCTATCTATCTACTGCATTTTAAAAAATACTAATGGAATGGGAAGTTTACATGAATATTATAAATATATACAACTGACAGAACACAAAGCACAAAAAACAAAATATATATTAAGCATATAAATCACAGACAAAATAAGTCATCATTAATTTTGAAAAATTGACTATTACAGATATGTTGAAATGAAAACTCGATGGAAGGACTGAACAGCAGAGTGGATAAAGTTAGAGAACTAGTTAGTGGGTAGGAAGGTTGGGTTGAGGAACTCTCCCAGGAAATAGCAGCGAGCACATGGATATGCAAAGGGAAAGACAAAGCAAAAGGACGACAGAAGTGCACGTGTGTCCTTAAAAGAGAGAAAACGAGAAAGGGGAGAGTTTATTGTATAAAATGACCAATGAGACTTTCCTAGAACTAAAGACCTAGGCTGGACAGAAGAAGAACTTGAGGGACAAAGTCACTTTCAACACTCATTATGCTATTTTTTTAAGTGAGACTTTTGGAAGACATGAGGAAAGGACATTGTTCAGGAAGACCTGAGCACTGGAGACACACTTGTAAGATAGGTGCCTTCCAAAAAATCATGAAACTGATTCAGATTTCTCACCTGCTTTGAGTGCATATAAATCTATGTGTTAATATCCTCAAGCTGCTGAAAAGGAAGACCATTAATCCTAGAATACTGGTTCTTCTTAGGCTAGCATTTAAAAATAAAGAAGCATGTAAAAACAGTTTTTACATAAGATGTCAGAAAAGATGCTACCCTGGGAGCTGCTGGAAGAGGAAGAAGAGAAATGAATAGAGGAGAAAGAAAAGATGCATGAGAAGTAAACAAAAACTGAAATTCATAAATGCTGTGGTTTAAATGGAAGAACAAAAAGGGAAGAGAGAGAGAAAACACAAAGAGAATTAACTCCAGCACTCATCATGATGTTGGAAGAGAGGAAGATATAAATATTTAAATATTAATTAGAAAAGGGAGGAAGAGGAGGTAGAGCAGAAAAGACAATAGCAAGGAGAGAGTCTGCAATTGTCCTTTCCTTAAGAAAAGGGGACAGTGGCAGGCAAAGTACAGTTGGCTTTTATAAGTTAAGAGGCATTAGCTGCTTTTGGCAGTATCTTTTGTTGTTCAAAAGCTTTTGAACAAGGTGAGATTCCATTTGTTGATTCTTTGGAATATTTCCTTTATAGTCTGGATTTTGTTTATGAAGTTTCTGCCTATGTTTTTGAGATTTTTTGAGATGCCTATTTTTTTCTTCCAGTACATTTAGTGTATTTATTTAATATTTAGTTCTTTGATTCATTTTGACTTTAGTTTAGTGCAATGTGATGGACATGGGTCTACTTTTAGTCTTCAGCATGTGAAAAGCCAATTTTTCCAGCATCATTTATTAAGGAGAATGCTTATTTTTAAGTGAACATGTTTGGTACGTTTGTCAAAGAAAAGTTGGCTATGTGTGCTCCGGATTGTGTCTGCACCTTCTGCTCCGCTGATCCTCAGACCTGTCTGTGTTGTTGTTGTTCTTCTTCTTGCTGCTGCTCTTCTTGTTCTTCTTCTTCTTCTTCTTCTTCTTCTTCTTCTTCTTCTTCTTCTTCTTCTTCTTCTTCTTCTTCTTCTTCTTCTTCTTCTTCTTCTTCTTCTTC
>NW_004524596.1:8787664-8788603 GCF_000260255.1 Octodon degus | reverse complement strand
CTTCTTCTTCTTCTTCTTCTTCTTCTTCTTCTTCTTCTTCTTCTTCTTCTTCTTCTTCTTCTTCTTCTTTCTTCTTCTTCTCCAATACCACACTGATTTTATCACAGTGGCTTTGGTCATATAATTTCAAGACTGGGATTGTGATGCCCCCTGCCTTGCCTTTGTTGCCCAGAATTGCTTTGGGTATTCTAGGTCTTTTCTGGTGTCAAATGAATTTTAGGGACATTTTCTCTAGATCTGTGAGATGGTATTTTGATCCGGACTGCATGGTATTTTGATTCCGACTGCATAAAATCTGTATAGCAGTTTTCAGAGAATGGATATTTTCATTATGTTGGCTTTACGCTCTTCCTATGTAAGAGCAAAGGCAATTTTTCCATTTTCTGATATCTTCTTCAATTTCCTTTTTTAGAGAAGTGTAATTTTCACTGTACAGATCTTTTATATCCTCTGTTAGACTGTCCTAAGTGTTTCATTTTTTAGACACTATTGGGAAGGGTATGTTTTCCCTAATTTCTCTCTATCAGTGAGTTTGTTGTTTGTGTACAGGAAATCTATGGACATTTAAGTGCTGAGTTTGTATCCTGCTACACTACTGAATTTGGATATTAAATGTACCCATTTTTGATGGAATTTTTGGCATCTTCTATGTAGAGTATCATGTGATCTGAAAATAATGATAATTTAACTTCTTTTCTTCCTATCTTTATTCTTTTTTTTTTTTTTTAACCTCTTGTCTAATGCCTCTGGTTAATGTTTCCAGAACTATATTGAATAGGAATGGTGATAATGGACATCCTTGTTTTGCTCCTGATTTCAGAGTGAAAGCTTTTAGTTTTTTGTTTTTTTTTCTACAGTTTTATTGATAAACATAAAGCAATGAGACAGTTTCAAATCAAATCGGAAGTACATTTTCAACAAATAATACACTGCATATAT
>NW_004524596.1:8772406-8784565 GCF_000260255.1 Octodon degus | reverse complement strand
GGAAGTCGGCAGCAATTCCTACTCGTCGGGAGGGGTGGGGACGTAGGCAGAGTGGTGTGGGGTGGCCCGAGGGGATGGGAGAGGGTCCGGCCCACGCTGCGCCTGGGCTGGTACTGGTCCCGCCTGCGCAGGGTAGCAGGAAGCTCTCCACACACTCACCGGACCTGGGCTAGGACTGGGTCTCAAGCTTTTAGTTTTTGACAATTTAATATGATTTTGGCTGTTGGTTTGTTCAGAGATGGCTTTTATCAGACTGAGGTAAAGACCATCTATTCCAATTTTCGGTAGGGCTTTTATGAATGAGTGTTAGACCTTGTCAAATGTTTTTGCTGCATCTTTTGAGATGATCATGTGATTTTTTGTCTTTGGTTCTGTTCATATGGTGCATTACACTTATTGATTTGCATATGTTGAACCATCCCTGCATCCCTGGGGTAAATCATACTTGGTCATGTTGTATAATCTTCTTGATGATTTGCTGCATTCTGTTTGCCAGTATCTTATTAATATTTATTAGGGAGCCTGGTTTATAGTTTTCTTTTTGATTGAATCCTTCTCTGGTTTGGGAATCAGGGTAATACTTGCTTCCAGGAATGATTTTGAAAGTACTGCTTTCATTCAGTTTCTTCAAAGATTTTCAGCACTAGTGACATTAGTTCTAAATTGCTTATAGAATTCAACTTTGAATTCATCAAGGCCTGGTCTTTTCTTAGTTGGTAAATTTTTAATTACATTTTCAATTTCATTGACTGATAATCAGATTATTTACAATTTTTATGTCTTTTTGGCTTAGTTTTGGTAGTTTGATTGTGTCTAGGAATTTGTTTCTTCTCTGTTTTCCATCTTATTAGCATATAAGTTCTCCTAGTAGGCATTCATGAGCTCCTTAATTTCTGTGGGTCCCATTGTGATTTCCCTGTTTTCATTCCTAATTGCTTGAATTTGTGTTTTTTCTTTTCTCTTTCTAATGATGTCAGCTAATGATGAGGTAAGCCATGTAAGAAGACTAAGAAGGAAAAGCTTTACCTAAATGGTTACTATATCAATTATATTTATTCTTTAAAAAAAACTAAGATACTAAGATTTTTGTATATATTGCCATAAATGAAATGGACCTATAATTTTATTCCTTATTGTTTTCTGTTTGTCTTTTATATTGAAATTAATCTAGTCCTGATGATGTTTTATTAATCTTCTTTCTCTGTGTTCTGGGAAAATATGGTTAAAGTGGGATCTTCTTCTTCTATGATTAATTTATAAATTTTTTATTCACATACCACATGATTTAATACTTAATACTTTTTTTTTTGACTGTCTTAACTCAGAACTCAAGTGTGGAAAAAGTATTTATCTGAACTTATCTATGTTCCTCTTCTTTTTATTTTTAAGCTTTTATTTATCTTTATGTATTTGGTTCAGGGTCTCGCTACCAGCTGGGACTTGTAATAATCCTCCTATCTCCACTTCCGCATCTCTGGGGTTCCGGGCATGTGCCACTACTCCTGCTTTTGGTGGGTAGCATGCCACACAGCATGTGGTAGTGGGGATCAAACCCCAGTCCTTGTGCTTGCCAGGCAGGCACTTAGACCACTGAGCTGTCTCCCTGGTCCATATGTTCTTTTTTCTTCTTCTTCTTTTTTTATGAATCCACATTGACTTTAAGGTTCAGGAATGTGTCACACTTCAGCCACATAAAAAGACTGAGAAGGGAACAGGTTTATCTAAATGGTTACTATATGGGAAATAGGTGGCATATTTTCAAGTTAACAGCACCATCTATAAATGTTCAAGTCACTAGGGAATATATTCTACCCAACAGAATGTCTGAGCTCTCTTTTTTTTAATTCATGACAAGGAAACTCTTTCACAAATCCTCACCCGCACTACACTTCACTACAACTCTATAATTACCACTCTCAAGACCCTTATTTTCAATCGCACAGTCTGTGATGCATTAAACAACTTTCCCATTGCTGGACCATAATAGTGGACACTCATATCTCAAAGGTGGAGAAGTTTCAATGTGGCTAATGGTTTCAGGGATTTAATTCCTAGTTGACTGAAACCAAGGCAGAAACATCATGGTAGGAGGGAATGATACAGGAATGGGGCTAGTTCATGGCAACAGGGAGCCAGAGCAAAAGAATAGTCCCAGAGAAAGAAGGGGCAAGGGCTGTAGGTTGTGCCCAGGATGACACCTCTATAACCACACTGATGTTCCCAAAGTGTGCTTTACTAATCTCCTAAGTGACTCCAAATCAGTAAAGCTGACAATGAAGCTTAACTGTCACAGCTAGCTATGGATAATGATAACACTATGTATATATATTTTCAAGACAAAAGAAAAGGTTTGGGATATTATCAACTCCTTCGAATAATGTTTGAAGATACAGATGTCCTTACCCTTATTTGAAAATGAATGAGTGTGTGTTTGTGTGTGTGTGGAAGTATCATGTAGTGCTCAATAAATACATATAATTATGTGTCTAAAATTAGGTTAGTGCAAGTTGGGCTGTGATTTTAGGGTTTCTACCTTGCTTTGTACAATGAAAACTTTCATCTAACTCACAGGACTTTCTTCTCTGGAATGGATGAAATGTGATTTCTCATGTAGAACTTCTTTATGAATTGTAAAGGCTCATATGCCTAAGATTTTAGTGCAGAAAGATGCATTGATTGGTGTTATAAAGGGCTGCAGTATTTTATAGCAACTCAGTATTTCCTGCTGTTGCTGTGAGCCAAGGGAACAAGGAACAGTCAGCTTCTGCATCTCTGGAATGATCCTCATTCACGTAACGCTCCTGCTTCTCTTCAGACATAAATCTGGAAAAGGGACAGTGAGCAACATGCCTTTCTATCTCCTCCACATTCTTTTGGTGCCAGAAGATGGAAGAACTGCTGTCTCAACCCTCCTCCATCTTATGCTCTGTGTCTCTCAGAGAGGCTGAGTTGGCATGAGCAGGCAGGGGATCTTCCTTGGACCTGCAGGCATTGTACTGAATTTGTTGATCAACCAAGTCTTATTTGATGATTTACTTAAAGAGGGATATTTTTATGAGATCTAGAACATCCTTTCTCAATAGTATGCCAAGGCTGAGAAGCCTATTCATTATCTTCATGAATAACCTGATTCCACACTACAAAATCCAGGTGGGTCCCTGATCTGTGTCTTAGCACGCCTTTCTAATTCCTGCTCTGTTCTCTATTCCTTTCATAAAAGATGTCTGGCAAAAATAGGCTAAGCTAGAAAGCTTGAATTCAGAAAGGGAAAAGAAGAAAGCAAACCACTAAATTTGTAATTATGCCTTTGACAGAGAAATAAATGCATTATTATAAGATAACAGCATTCTTGTGGGATGAGTAGGAATAGAATTGAGACAAATAACCTCTCTGGAAGGTTGACTAAGAGGCCTCTTTTTATCTAAGTATAATAATCCTATAGTATTGGTGAACATGGTGAGTTCCATGTTTCTCACGATGGCCAACCCTAATGTCCATGTAGGACAGTACCTCAAATTCTCCTGATGGACATAGTGGGGAAGTGATCAAGTAGACCTAACCTGAAGCTCTCTGTTGTATCTGTGTGTAGCGGAGGCCACAAACTCAAATCTTCATGGACAGCCAGCACAAAGCACATCTGCCTGAAGCAAGTGACTACAGAACAGTAAAGAGGGGGTGGGGCTTCTTGAAAATGACAGAGAAATTGTTTCTTAATGTTTTAGGCACTGTTTCTGCCCTCTTTCTTGCAAAGTGTTTATTAAGGCTAGATTTAATCTGGCTCCAAGGCTTCCCATCTTTAAAATTCACATCAAATTAACATGAACTTAAATAACTGGAGTTGCCAGAGGGAAAATGGGGTAGCAATTAGAAAGCAAAAGCACATTTCAGAAATGTAAATTGAAAAGCAAATAACTTTTTACCTGTTAACTCATATTAAGCTCGAATGAAATTTTAAACCTAATTTTGTCCATCTTTATGGTGGGAATTTCATATCTATCAGGATTGATTTTAAGATAATATTTAAGTCACAGTTCACAAATCTAGGCAGCCTTGGAGTCCATGCAGACAGAATACCATGTGCATAAAAGGTAATATGCAAGACTGGGAAACTGTGAAAAATGAGTGAGATATGCCTAACTATAAGCATTCAAATGTGCCATTTTATCCAGTTGTAGTCTCTCTGGTCAGCAAGGCGCTACAATGACTTCTGGTACTTGCAGACAGCTCATGTATCTTCCGAAGAAGCAGAATTTGTTTCCTTAAAACAAGTGAGGGGGCTGGTGAGATGGCTCAGTGGTCTAAAGCACCTACTTAGAACAAGCTTAGCAAAGCATCAGGGACCGCGGTTCGATCCCCCAGCACCACATGCCAGCCAGCCCTGCCCCCTGGTGGGCTGAGCTGGCCACACACACACACCACACACACACTCACTCTCTCTCTCTCTCTCTCTCTCTCTCTCTCTCTCTCTCAAATAAATAAAAATAAAAAAAAAACAAGTGAGGACTGTGATGTAACCTTCTCCTCCATGTAGTTCTCTGTCCTTCAAGGAAATCCTGAGTTGGACAGTGAAGTTAAAAATGTCATGCATTTCCAACCTTTGCCCTTAAAGAATATCGGGAGACATTCATCCCTCTCTCTTCCCATTATCTTGGTAAAAGGTAATCTGTGCAGGTCAAAAAAAGTGATGAGCTAGTGGGAGTATAGAGAGAAGAAAAATATAAACAGAAAAGCCCTGGGCTTTTCTATGTTAGTCCTGCTTCCATGGAAGCTTTCTCTCACTTTAAAATGTAGGATCTTTTCTCTAATAAATAAAAGTCAAATTGATCTATAGATATATTTTATTTTATTTGCCTAATTATTCTTAATCCCTTTTTGTGGTACTGGAGATTGAACCTAGAGCCTCACACATCCTAGACAACTGGTCTACCACTGAGCTACACTTCCAGCCCGATAGTGTTTTATGTTAATTTTCATTCATTAAAACTGAAGGTCTACAAAAGGCTCAGCAGCACTTGAGTCAACATCCTGCTTGAACCAAATAGAGGGTGCATTCGTGGATGGGATTCTTACAGGTCACTTCCCCATAGTCCCTAACAGTTCCTGTTCTTTCTACACCATGGAAGCAGCCTAGTCCTGTTTGTATTTTATCTTATATACCTGATTATTTTTGCATGTTTCCTGCCCAGTAGCAAAAGCATTAGAGTCTACAATAACTCTTCTAGATCTCCTTCACCACTGCCCCCAATGCTGGTTGTGTTCAGGATGGCCTCCCTGTATGCCACAGCTTGCCCATGTACTTAAGCAAATGCCTTCTTTGGTAGGACACACGTGGACAGTGTGGATAGTCAATGAGCCTTGCCTCCTAGTGGATAACCTGGTCCAAAGGTGGTGCATAAATCAGGAAATCGAAACTCCAATACCTTTTGACCAGTGCACTTAATTGTGATTTGGAGTGAGAATCACCTGGGGATTAGCAAAACACACTTCCAAGTGTCTCTTGGAAGAATAGGAGGTGGGGTCTTGAGTACTGGCCCTGGTTGCCCTGAACTGAGCACCATTGCTGTACTATGCTCTGCTGCCGGGACATTTCCGCCATGGGGCCCACCAAGCACAGACTGAATCCTCAGAAACTGTGAGCCAAATAAAGCTCTCTGCCCTTAAGCCACAGGTACTGGGTGATCTGTCCCAGCTGTGCAAAAGCTGACCAGCACATTCCTGTGCTGAAGCAGGGTCCATGGTACATCAGACAGAACTTCAAGCCCTGAATAGAAACCCTTGGCAATTTTTGGAAAAGGATTTTGAAAATGACCTCTTCATTTGGTACCATATGTGAATTTTCTCTCTCTCTAAAAAAAAAAAAAATCACACAGATTTTACTGAAACTTTTCACCATTTTTCCATTTGAGCTTTTTCTTGGAAGGAAGGACATAAAAAACATCACTAAACCTACTATCAGGAGAGTGCAAAAAGCTGTGCTTAAGATAAAAATGGATTTTTCCCCTTTTTTCTTACTAAGTTGGGTTTCTTACTAAGTTTTCTGCCTCAGTGTGTGGTGTCGGAGAATGTATCAAAGTAATTAGACCTCCCCAAAGCCTACTGTTTCTTAAGCTTTACAGTGACTCATCCTGCTCACAGAAACTTCATGTAGGTTCTCAGCAAGTCTCTCTCTGATCACACACTTTTAGCCCATGACTCAGCATGTAACATTCCAATGGCTTGTGACTGCTGTCCTTCCTCCCAAGCTAAGCCCCTGCCTAAGAGCATGAAAGTAGTCACTTCAGTGTAGGCCTAATCCCTTCTGAGAAAACAAGCCTAAATTTACAAGGTCACAGACAGGGAGGTGGAACTGGATTCGTTAGGACCAAATGCCCTTTCTTTTGAGTGGATGTCTTTAAAACTCCTCCTAGTGTGTTTTTCCTTCTTGGTAATTGTTTCTTTCCACACTGGTTGTTTGTTTGTTTGTTCTGGTGGGGTTTTGCAGTTTTTCTTTGGTTTTGTATCCTAGAACAAAGAAAGGCAACAGCAATGAAATCTAGGTGAGGTGGTAATTCTTATCAGTGAAAGGAAAACAGGAAGTCCTTGTGCAAAGGAAGAAAGCACAAATAAGGACAAATAAAGTGTAGCCTGGGGCTGGCAAGGTAGCTCAGAAGTCAAAAGATCCTGCTTGAGCAAGCACAAGGACCACAGCTCAATTCTTAGCACCACATACCATGAGCTGCCACAGAGTCCAGGCATAGTCTATAATCCCAGTGCTGGGGAGGCTGAAAGCAGGAGGATCACCGAGTCCCAGCTGTGAGGTGAGAACTGTAACAAACAAATGCATATTTTTTTAAAAAGTATAGCAGGTGAACAGTCAGATAAATTTGAACTGGAGATGTACGGAATGAATTAGGAAACCCAGTTCACCACAGACCAAGGAGTACAACGAAAGCAACATTCTCACTAATAAGCTTACATTTTATTTTTATTTTAACTTCTGTGTCAGGCTTTCCAATAGATTATAAATCAGAAACAGAAGAGGGGGTGCTAACTATCATTCCTAATTCTAATAAATATCAGCATGAGATTTTCAGTGCAGAATATTAACAATACTCCTGAAGTAGAGATTTGATTAAGTTTTAAACATCTTAAACAATGATCAGAATGAAATGCATTATTGAATTTGGCCAAAGATCATATTCACCTTCCACAGGAAATGGAAAGAAATGAAATGGTGCTGTTCATGGACGGTGAAATTGAAAGGATTCTGAGAAACAAAGCAGTGGGAGAAAACTTCCTGCTTCTAAAACTAAGCCTTTCTTGAAAGAATTCAATATCATTAAAACAAAATCAAGGGTTTTTCTTCTTTTTCTTTTTTCTTCACCCAAGTAAATGCTTAGCCTAGGAGGATAAAAGATGTAATTTGTGAAAATATAAAAGTAGGCATAAGTAAAGGCTTAAACAAATTATATAGCAGAAGAGTCAAAAATCACAAGGCAAGTCAAGGACAGATACACTATAGATATCATTGACACAATGACAGATAATGACCGGCGGACTGAAGAGCAAAGCATTACTATTTCTATGCAAAAATAGAAGAACAGATAATGCTTATATTCTGGAACAATCACTCTATTTCTTGAATAAGGGGTGTTGCAAATGACACAGAAAAACACATGAAAAAGAGAAACAAGGTGGAAGCAAGAGAACATAATCATTTCCTGGGTAAGATTCGCACATCAGACCTCACCTCTTATGTGTAACTCACATATTCAAAGAACTGCCCATGAGGGCTGGTAAGATAGCTCAGTGGACTAAGCACCTGCTTAGACAAGCACAGGGACGGGGTTCGATCCCTGGTACAACATGCTCCACTGACCCCACCCCTGGGCATGATGACCCAGCCACAGAGACCAGGCATGGTGGTGCATGCCTGTAATCCCAGCGCTGGGGAGGCTGAAAACAGGGGTATCACTATGAGTCCAAGCTGTGTAGTGAGATTCTGTACCAAATACATTTCAAAAAAATAAACTAACTGCCCATATCTTCTATCAGACTTCAATACTTCACAAAAGAGGGGTTTTTTTCTCCATCATTTCTAAGCTTCTATCCACTCTGCATGGAATTGGAAGTATGGACAAGGTCATAGATGCTCACAAATCCAAAGAAATATAGTAAAGATCACAGAGTTTCTCTCTCTCTCTCTCTCTCTCTCTCTCTCTCTCTCTCTCTCTCTCTCCTTAAACCAGCCACTCTACAACTTCCAAGAAAATTTGTTCTTCTGAAACTATTTTATTATGTCCCTCTTGCCTCCATGGTTCTGCTGTCAATGATGCCCCCTGGCAGTGATGCCCCCCTGGCAATGCTGCCACCATGGCCATGCTGCCACCATGGCAATGGTGCCCTGGCATAGCATCCTCATCCTGACCCCTGTTACACCCAATCTCCTGCCCATTCCATCGCTGACTGGGAGATTTCCATTTTTTAACACCTAAATTTTCTAATTTTAACTCTGTGGAAAAGAAATGGTTAACTTGTATGGAATTCAGTCTGCCTAAACATGTAAATTTTAGGGGTTTCAATTTAATAAGAATATAAATTTTCAAGACCTGCCAAAGCCCGGGCTCTGTGAGTGTGTGGGAGAGCATCTGCGATCACCTGCACCCACTGGACCTCTCCAGACCAAGCCCAGGCCCGCCGCATAAGTGAGACATTTCACTGCACTCTGAGGACCCCTACAGCCCTCGAGAGCCAGCCCAAGCCCTTCTTGTGAGGGAGAATGTCCACCAAGCTCTTAGGAACCCTGCAGACCCATGCAAGCCCAAGCCCAGTGAGTGTGTGGGAGAGCTTTTGTGCTCCCCTGCATCCCTGGACCCTCCACATCCAGCCCAGCCCTGGCACATAGGCCTGAGGTGAAACTCTGCAGCTGAGTCCCTGCAGAAAGACTAGGGGCCAAAACCACCCAGCTAATCCAGGAATAGAATGTCTTGCCAGAGGGGCACAGCAGGTTCACTTCCAAAGGCTGCAGAAGGAAGGAGCTGAACACAGTAGCCAGACCAAAGCCAGGCTCAACTGGATGAACTCAAACTTAGTAGATATGCACCCGAATTTTAGTAGGTGATAAGGTTATAAATGCACCAAAGCTATACACCAAAGGACAGAGGACAGTGCTATACAAAATGAAAGAGAAGGAACAAAATGCAGTCTCAAGTCCTGAGCCCAGCCAGAACAAGTGCAGAGGACACTAGCACAGCTGAAATGTCTGAATTAATAGCGTCTGAAGTAAAGAAACAATAGCAGAAAAGCATAGAGGAAATCAGATCAGAATTAATCTATGAAATAAAAAAAGAAATATCTAAATTAATAGCATCTGAAGTAAAGAGTCAAATGCAGAAATATATAGAGGAAATCAGATTAGAAATAATCTCTGAAATAAAAGAATTAATAATTGCTTCTCAAGAAGACACTGATAAAAAAAAATAGAGATTAGAAAAGTGATGGATTAGTTGAATGAGCAACACAAGAAAGAAATAGATCACATGAAGCAGAGTCAAAGAGATATAGAGGAACTTAAAATTTCAATCACAAGTTTGCAAAACCATTTGAGTGAAAGTGAAGATAGAGCTTCAGATCTTGAACATGCTGTCGCAGCTAGTGAAAAGGTAAGAAAACATCTCTTAAAAACAAACAGGATGCAGGAAAAAATAACTCATCAACTGCAAGATGATGCAAAGATGAACAACATGAGATTAATAGGCATCAATGAGAAAGAAAGAGTCAATACAAATGATATAAAAAGAATATGGGCAGAAGAAATAGCAGAAAACTTCCCAAATATGAGAAAACAATCTGAATTTCAGGTAACCGAAGCATACAGAACTTCAAATAACTTCAACCCAATTAAAAATACACCGACACATATAATATTCAAGATCCCAAAAATCCAGCCAAGAACAATACACTGAAAGCCTCTAGAGAAAAAGATCACATTCAAAGGAAGACCCATCAGAATAACAGCAGACTTCTCTTCACAAAACATGAAGGCAAGAAGAGCATGGAGAAAAGTACTTCAAGTCCTCTATGAAAACAAATTCCAGCCCAGACTACTATATCTTGCAAAACTCTCTTTCAACTTTGATGGAAAAGTGAAATACTTCCATGACAAACAACAACTAAAGAATTTCATGATGACAAAGCCAACCATACACAGACTACTGAAAGATGTTCTAGAGAAGGACCAAAATGATCAGAACTCCATCAATGAGAACAGAACCAACCCACTATAAAGGACAAACGATTAAACACGGGAGAAAAAGGAGTAAACCACAGCAGGTAAATAACATGTCAATCATAAATCAATACATCTCAATTATAACCATCAATGTAAATGGATTCAATTCACCAATTAAGAGAAATAGACTGGCACAGTGGATTAGGAAACAAAATCCAGCTTTCCGGCGGCGCGTTGACAGAAAAAAACAACACAAAAGATGTCTAAGCAACAACCAGCTCAATTTATAAATCCAGAAACTCCTGGCTATGTTGGATTTGCAAACCTTCCCAATCAAGTTCACCGAAAATCAGTGAAAAAAGGTTTTGAGTTCACGCTGATGGTGGTTGGTGAGTCAGGTCTAGGAAAATCAACTCTAATAAACAGCCTGTTCCTGACTGATCTCTATCCAGAAAGAATCATACCTGGAGCTTCAGAGAAAATTGAAAGAACTGTCCAAATTGAGGCTTCAACTGTGGAGATTGAAGAACGTGGGGTTAAGCTGCGCCTGACAGTAGTGGACACACCTGGCTATGGGGACGCCATCAATTGCAGGGATTGTTTTAAGACCATCATCTCCTACATCGATGAGCAGTTTGAACGCTACCTGCACGATGAGAGTGGCTTGAACAGGCGACACATCATTGATAACAGGGTGCACTGCTGCTTCTATTTCATTTCACCTTTTGGACATGGGCTGAAGCCTTTAGATGTCGCATTTATGAAAGCAATACACAATAAGGTAAACATCGTGCCTGTCATTGCGAAAGCCGACACATTTACTCTGAAGGAGCGTGAACGACTGAAGAAAAGGATTCTGGATGAAATTGAAGAACATAACATCAAAATCTATCACTTACCTGATGCAGAATCAGATGAAGATGAAGACTTTAAAGAGCAAACTCGGCTCCTCAAGGCCAGTATCCCATTTTCTGTGGTTGGATCCAACCAGCTGATTGAAGCCAAAGGCAAGAAGGTCAGAGGTCGCCTCTATCCATGGGGTGTTGTGGAGGTGGAGAATCCTGAACATAACGATTTTTTGAAGCTGAGAACCATGCTTATCACCCACATGCAAGATCTACAGGAAGTGACCCAGGACCTGCACTATGAAAATTTCCGTTCTGAGAGGCTTAAGAGAGGCGGCAGGAAAGTGGAGAATGAGGATATGAATAAAGATCAGATCCTGCTGGAAAAGGAAGCTGAGCTTCGCCGCATGCAAGAGATGATTGCAAGGATGCAAGCGCAGATGCAGATGCAGATGCAGATGCAGGCTGGTGACGGTGACAGCGGGGCTCTTGGGCACCATGTGTGAGTTGTGAGCATGAACATGTAACACTCCTGAATAAAAAGAATACATTCCAATTGAGTGTTAAGATACAGATTTTCATGAGATCCTTGGACGAGTGCCCATTCACATATATAGTACCTATGCCTCAGTTTTTTAAACCTTTGATGCATTTTTTTTGTATGATGTTCTTTTAACATTTGCATTTCATTGCTATGTTACACTTGATATTTTACAAGATACACTCATTTTCATTTTCTGTCCTCTTACCTAACCACTAATGTTAGAATTGACTGCTGAGAATCCGTCGGCGTGTAGAGTGAATTTCTTTGATGTCGCTTTCAGCTTTACCTCCAGACCATGCAGGTGTGACCAGAGTGTTTCTGTGTGGTGCACATGTACCTCTGACAGAAGGCTGTGTGAACTTGGTGCCAGGCCCTTTGCTTACTCCGTCACACTGTGTGAACCTGTTACCTTTCTTGGTTTATTTTTGTGTAACAGATAAGCCCTTCACTGCTGCAGTTCTGCACTGTAATTCCTAGGCACATTTATCTCTCACTAAATGGAACGGAGCAGATTTTGTAATGAAATACATGTTTCTATATGAATAACTTTAAAAAGTGTC
>NW_004524596.1:8770013-8771461 GCF_000260255.1 Octodon degus | reverse complement strand
AGACATAGAGATGTGGGGTATTTTGTTTTGGCTGAAAAACCACATAGTGAGATGGTCAAAAAGGGTTGAAGAGTTGTGACGAGCCAAAGGCTGCCTGGTTAAGCTTTTTGACGGTGTGAAGTTTCTGCAGAGAAAAATGTTCCTTGTCTATAGAGCATTGTCATCCAAATAGTTATGTTACTCTCATCCAATAAATTAGTTATTTGACATGTATTAACTGCTTTAAAGAGCTGTAGAAAAGGTGAGGGCTGCGAGGGTACCTGGTCACACTTCTAAATTCCCCCCCTTTTTTTTTGCTGTCCAAATCTAAACATAGACTTTTGCTAGCTGTTCTTTTACTAAGAGATAATCTTTACCTATAGAAATGTATTTTTTAAAACTTTACACAGCAATTTTGTATCCATTTAAACTAATCTTTGTATTCAATAAAGCACTATTGCTTAAAAAAAAAAAAGGAAACAAAATCCAACAATATGCTGTATACAAGAAACACATTTAGCTCATAAAGACATTCATAGGCTGAGAGCCAAAGAATGGAAAAAATACTACACACCACAGCACCTCAGAACAAAGCAGGGGTAGCAATCTTGTTGTCAGACAGTCTCAACTTCAAATCAAGAATGATCAAGTGAAATAAAGAAGGCCACTATATACTGGTTAGGGGAAAAATTCAAGAGGAAAAGGTAACACTCATAAATATGTATGCAACAACACGGGAACACACAACTATATAAAGCAAATCTTAATGGACATGAAAAATCTAATATCCAATACCACAATCTTAACAGGAGATGTCAACACCCACTTATCCCAAAAACATAGGTCAACCAGACAAAAAATTGGCAAAGAAATAACAGAACTGAACCAGAGCTTAAAACAAATGGACGTGGTGGACATATACAGTTTTCCACCCAAACACAGCTGAATACACACTTTTTTCAGCGGCACATGGGTCCTTTTCTAAAATTGACTACATACTGGTCCATAGGTATTTCTTTTTTTTTTATTTTTATTTTTATTTTTTTTTATAGGCTACCTTTCTTTATTTTATTTTTGTGTGTGTATGGCCAGCTCAGCCCACCAGGGGGCGAGGCTGGCTGGCATGTGGTGCCGAAGGATTGGACCATGGTCCCTGTGCTTTGCTAAGCTTGTTCTTGATCATTCTTGAGTATATATAAGAAAACAGAAATTATCCCATGAATATTATCTGACCACAGTGCAATGAAACTGGAAATGAATGACAAAAGAAACGAGAAAAACACACTAAATACATGGAAACTAAATGACACCCTACTTAGCAACCAATGGGACACAGATGAAATTAAGCAAGTAATTCAACAAAAGCTACAATTCAATGAAATTTCAAGCACAACTTATCGGAATTTATGGGATACGATGAAAGCAGTTCTCAGAGGGAAATTCATAGCTGTGAACTCACACATTAGGAA
>NW_004524596.1:8767598-8769178 GCF_000260255.1 Octodon degus | reverse complement strand
GCGAAAACTAAAAACCACATGATCATTTCCACTGATGCAGAAAAGGCTTTTGACAAAGTCCAACACTCATTCATGTTCAAAGTCCTACAGAAAATTGGAACAGATGGCCTCTACTTCAATCTGGTAAAAGCCATTTATAATTCTAAATGGGGAAAAATGGAAAACTTTTACTCTTAGAACTGGTACAAGACAAGGATGTCCTCTATCACCACTCCTATTCGATATAGTTCTGGAATCAATAGCTACAGCCATTAGGCAAGAGAAAGAAATAAAAGGAATGAGAATAGGTAAACAAGAAGTTAAATTATCATTATTTGAAGATGACATGATACTTCACTTGGAAGACGCAAAAAACTCCACCAAGAAGCTACTAGAATTAATACAGAAATTCAGTAGCATAGCAGGTTATAAAGTCAATGCTCAAAAGTCAATAGCATTACTCTCCATAGACAACAAACACACTGAAAGCGAAATTATAGAAGCAATACCTTTTACAATAGCACCGAGGAAAATGAAGTACCTTGGAATTAATCTAACTAAAGAAGTCAAAGACCTTTTCAAGGAAAATAACAGTACTCTTTAAAAAAAAGATCATAGAGGATTTCAGAATATGGAAATATATTCTATGCCCCTGGATAGAAAGAACCAACATTGTGAGGATGGCCTTGCTCCCAAAATTGCTGTACAGATTTAATGCAATCCCTATCAGACTACCACAAACATACCTCACAGAGCTAGGGAAATCATTCCTAAAATTTATTTGGAACCAGAAAAGACCTAGAATAGCAAAGACAAAGACAAGGCAGGAGGCATTACAATTCCTGACTTGAAATTATAGTGCAAGTCTACTATGATAAAATCAGCATGGTACTGGCAACAAAATACACCTGAGGATCAATGGGATAGATTAGAAGATGTTGAAGCCCCTACAAACACACTCAGCCACCTTATCTTTGACAAAGGGGTCAAACATACTCACTGGAAGAAAGATAGCCTCTTCAACAATGGTGCTGCAAAACTGGCTCTCTACATGCCGAAAACTAAAACTTGACCCAGGTCTATCATCATGCACCAAGCTAAAGTCAAAATGGATTAAAGATCTAAACATTAAAAAAGAGACATTAAATCTCCTGGAAGAAAAAGTAGGAGGAACACTTGAAGACATAGGGTAGGCAAAGAGTTCATGAACAAAAATCAAATCACACGAGAAACACTTGAAAGGATTAACAACTGGGAGTTGCTCTTACTGAAAAGTTTTTTCATGTCAAAAGAAATTACCAACAAAGTGAAAAAATAACCCACAAATTTGGAAAAAATCATGACAAATAATTACTCAAAGATCTGCTCTCTAGAATTTATAAAGAACTAAGAAACACTAGGGCCCCAAAATTTAAAGACACAGTTCTGAAATGGACATCTGAGATTAAGACACACTTCTCAGAGGATGAAATTAAAGAAGCGAATAAATATATGAAAAAATGCTCCACATCACTAGCCATCCGTGAAATGCAAATTAAAACAACATTGAGATATCATCTCACCCCAAAAAGAATGGCTATCATAAAGAAATCACCCAACAA
>NW_004524596.1:8763089-8767457 GCF_000260255.1 Octodon degus | reverse complement strand
TCCCATTCAAACCAGCTATTCTTCTACAGGGAATTTTCCCAGAGGATCTGAAAACATCATATGATAGGGATATATGTGTGCCTATGTTTATAGCAGTACAATTTGTGATAGCCAAATCTTGGAAACAACCAAGATGCCCATCACCTGAGGAATGGATGAAAACGATGTGGTATTTTTATACAATGGAGTATTACTCAGTTATAAAGAATGATAAACTCAAAGCTTTTATATTGAAATGGATGCCACTTGAACATATGCTCATAAGTGCAATGAACCAGACACACATGTGTAAATATCATATAGTTTCCCTAGTATAAGATCTCAAAAGAAGAAATACAAATAGAAAGGTATAATACAAGTAAAAAGAAAGCAAGAACTCGAGAACTAACTAATTAAGAGAAGAAAAGGAGAAGAGCTAGGAAACATGACAGTGACAAGCCATACAGTTATATGTAGCAGATGGGCAAGACAATGATCCTGAGTATCTCCAGAAGATTTTTGAATCTAGAAGTTAATTAGAAAGATTCTCACCCTAACTATATATACTGACACCTATGAACTAAGCAACTGCACTGAAGATGGCAATTTGTAATAATAGTTTCATACTTGGAGTGCCTGTCATTCTGGTCTTCTGAATATGCACTGCTTGTCATGACATGCCAGTTGCTGCTGTGCTGTCTCTCGAGTAGATGATTGTTCAAAAAGAAGTGGATGGTGAATGAAGGCAGGAGACAGGAAAAGGAAAGTTGTGGGACTGTCCTGCTTCAAGGTTGTATATGGTTAGATTTTTGGACTTATGTGTAAACATAAGAATTATATAATTCTTTATGCCTATTTTTTAAATATATTCTAATTTTTAAATATTTTTTCATTATATTCTCTAGGGCCTTAAAGTTCAACATATCAATACTTGATGAAAAATACCTGTTCCATGTTATGCCTAAAATGTTTGATATTCAGAGAGATAATGAGGTTAAGCTTAACAGGCTAGGTTGTATGGTAATAACAATAAGCTTGTCTTCTGGAGAGTTAACAACCTAAGTTTGTAGACCAAAATTAGAGAAAAAGGAGGGCCACAAGGAAAGCCAACATTTTGGCCCTAGCCTTCCAAGGTCAATTAAGACTCAGGACATATGAGAACTTGTACTGTAACGTCACGTAACTCAGTAGTGTCCCAAATTTTCTGATCAAGGAGATTATGGGGCCAAAGAGGAAAGTGATTGATGATGTAGAGTGTGCCCAAGGAGAGTCACATGGAGAGAAAACATTCTCTCGGGCCTTCACAGAGAGCACATTGGCCAAGAAATGGCCATGACTCATCCACATGGCTGACACTGACAAAGGATCTACAATCTGAACTACAGGATCTCAGGATAAATCTTGAGGGGATTTCACTGACCTTATCAGACCCAAAAGCTACAACTCTTGTTGCATAGGTCTTGCTTTATCTTGGTCTTAAACATCCAGCAGAAAAGTGTAAAAAAACAAAGTATAAGAAGTAAAGCCATGCTGTTATGTTGAGCTGTAGGGGAGTCAGGTCAACAATTTCTGACATTGCCAGTCAAATGGAAGACCCAATACTATTATGGACTACTGGACTCCTTTAGAATATTTTGCTGAATTAACACACCTATAATATTCAAATAACAGAACTAAACAAAAAAGGGATACAAATGAATGCCCATTTTGTATTTGTGTGTTCAAAATGGTTAGAATAGATATACAGTTACATTCTCTTGATGAATAGAGGGATTTGTTCTAATGGTGTTTGTAGATAGGATATCACGTCCACATCTTGTACAGTAATTAACCACTAGGAAGAATGTACGCAATGTGTTAATTATTGAAATTGTCCTACCAGTTTGGTTTGAAATTGTCTCATTGCTATTTGTTTCTCAATAAAATTATGGGAAAAAATTAAAAATAAAAAATAAAAACAGATTAATAGTATAGCTGCAATAAAATAAACACTGAGATACCATCTCATCCCAGAAATAATGGCTATCATAAACATATTGACTGACAATAAATGTTGGAGAGGTTGTGGGGAAAAAGGAACCCTTCTCCACTGCTGGTGGAAATGTAGACTGGTGCAACCATTATGGAAATCAGTGTGGAGAATCCTGAGAAACCTAGGAATGGAAATCCCATTGAAACCAGCTATTGCTCTACTGGGAATTTTCCCAGAGGATCTGAAAACATCATATCATAGTGATATATATGTGCCTATGTTTATAGCAGCACAATTTGTAATAGTCAAATCTTGGAAACAACCAAGATGCCCATCACCTGAAGAATGGATGAAAAAGATGTGGTAGTTTTATACAATGGAGTGTTAATCAGCTATAAAGAGTGATAAACTTGAAGCCTTCATATTTAAGTGGATGCCACTTGAAGATATACTCGTTAGTGAAATAAACAAGACATTCATGTGCAAATATCGTATAGTTTCCCTAGTATAAGAACTCAAAAGAAGAAATACAAATAGAAAAGTATAATACAAGTAAAAGGAAAGTGAGAACTTGAGGATTAGACAATGAAGTGAGGGCAAGGAAAAATGCTAGGAAACATGATGGGGCAAAGCTATACATTTATATGCACAAGATGAGTAAGACAATAATCCTGAGAAACATCAGCAGGTTTTTGAAACTAGCAATTAATTGGTAGGATTCTCACCCTGACTAACTATATATGCTGATAGTATATTAGGACAAAAGATGCACCTAGCACTAACACCAGTCATGATCGTTGTGGAAACTCTAAGGGTTTTAAAGGTTTTGTTTTCTGTTTGGAGAAATAAACAACACAGGTATATATATATATACCAAAAGAAGCTTCAGTATCGTGTACCATGACCATGCATTAATAAAATAACAATGAGAAGGGTACAATCAGTGTATATGTTATTGTGCTCATGTGTACCTGTAACCTACTACATTCTGGTGTCCTGTGTGCTTGAAGATGAAACCTGCAAATTCAGTGCAGTTAGTATAAGAATTTGTTGGGTTAATTTAAACAATTCAAACTAGATATTTTCCTGAACTAATCAAGTGAATTAATCTGTAAATGCAGTCAGGCCAAGCAAATCAGAGTCTCCACATAGGAAGGCTTCAGGTCTGTGTAGGCACCTTCAGGTCTGTGTAAGCACCAGATACGTGCATCACAGTATGTTAAAGTAAGCAGGTCACTAGCAGCCTCAGGAGAAGGTGGAAACCTGATGACACTTTCCATCCTACAGCTGTTTTTGGTCCATGCCATGGGCCATTTAAATTATCACAATGAAAAATCAAATCTGAAAAGTCCTGTGAACAGAGTAGTTGAGGGACTCAGCTTTCTTCCCTAGCTCTGCCAGTGCCATGGGTCAGAAAGGACATTAAGGAGGACCTAAGGGACCACCTTCTCTCAGCCTCCAGTGTCTTCCCACAAAGGGACCACCACCTGAGCCCTCAAGGCCACAGAGATTTCTTTTGTCATCCCAAGAGCAGTCCTAGTTGGTCAACAGATTTTATGCATAATTTATTCCATGACTGTGCACTAAGCATCCTTCTGTTTAGGCATTCTATCAAATTTGGTGATACAAGTTACTGGGAGTGAGGATTCTATGTTCTCCTTCCCTGAGAAGCAGTAACACATCCTTCTTCCTAGGGCATTTGAGCCTGAGCTGAGCATAGCAGTAGGGATGGTCAGCTTTAATGAGTGAAGTGAGGCAAGGGACATGTAGTCTGAGAAGCACTGCCCAGAGGAGAAAATCCAAAAGGAACATTCATTTAAGGGGAACTAAAATAAATGGATGGACTCCAAAAAAGAGTAAACCAAAAGGTTTGACATCTCTTTTGATTTCCCTTGCTAGGACACATGGTCATGTTAAGATTGATTTATTTATTTGGTACAAGGTCTCCTGATTCAGTTCAGACTCATAGTGATCCACCTGTCTCAGCCTCCCTAGCACTGGAGTACAGGCATACACCACCAGGCCCAGTTTCAGTGGCCAGCACAGCACAGGGCCAGCACAGCATGTAGTATCAGAGATCGAACCCAGGTCCTTGCACTTACCAGGCAGGTGCTTAGACCACAGAGCTATCTCCCCAGCCCCATATGGCTATGTTTTATTCTCTCCAAAACCAGATTTATCACAGTGACAACTGATTATAATACTCTAGATGTATTCAAACTAAATTAAATATACTAATTATAGGCCTGCAAGAAAGGAGAAGGAAGGACCAGCCAAACAGCTCAGCGGATTAAAGTGCCTGCAAGCAGGCGCAGGGGCCAGGGGCTTGATCCCCAGACCTGCTATGCCGGCCCTGCCCCCAGGGCGCACTGAGATGGCGATTGGGTGTGATGACATGTGCCTGTAATCCCAGCTCT
>NW_004524596.1:8758161-8762981 GCF_000260255.1 Octodon degus | reverse complement strand
AGGAGGAGGAGGAGGAGGAGGAGGAGGAGACGGCTTCACTAATCATATTACAAATACAGAAACGTAACCCAAGAGAAGGAGGCCAGGCTCCACCAGCAAGATTGAGGTCTCTAAGCCTTCTGTCCACTACAACTCCCAACTCAGCCATGGGCTTAACCATCTGCACACCGCTCAAATTTCCATGTGGGAGGTAAGCACTCAGAGAGGGGTTAAGGTGAGATACTAAGTCGGACCTGTTCATTTGCTTATTTTTTCAGAGTTTCTTTTCACCAATTAAGCGGTGTCCTAGGAGAAGTGGGCAAAACTCCAACTTTTGTAGAGACAAGAAACCAAGACAAGCTCGGTTAGAATCTTGCTTCGTGACTTGGCATCGCAATCTTCACATCATTGATTGAAACCTTGAGCCCTGCCAAAGGCTCCAAGATCAGGCTATTGTTATACTGTTTCAAATCTTCAGACTAATTTAGCAAATTGCACTTTAGAAAGTGGAGAACTCATCTCTCAATCCCGTAAACCACAACACAAGGCCATCCACATAACCACAGGACTCAGAGTCTGTTTCGCTCCCACCCAAAAGGTACCTCTTCTTGTGGGAAACACTGCATTGAAAATCAGAAATCATTTTCCTGCCTTTGAACCCAAACTTTACTGCTTCCTTGCCATGTGATTCTGAGAACACTACTCAGCCTCTCTGCATATTCATCTTCTCATACATAAGCGGGGATAATAATCCACTTCACCTCATGGGATTGCTGTGAGGAGAAAATGATTCCGTATATAATGTCTGGACTAGTGATGGGCATGTAAGATGTGCTCTTTCTGTATTTGTCAACCTTATTCTTTCATATTCACCAAATGGGTTCAGGGTGGTTGGCTTTGAACATTAATATCCACCTTCAGCATAAAATTAAGTGAACTCATCTCAAAGTCATTCCACTGTGTGTCCTTCACAGAGTTTGGTGGCAACTCAGTGTAGTGACCTCTACAAAGCCTTTGAGCCTAGTGTGTGGTAAGTCCCAGTTGTTGTGGAGTTCTCATTCATTCATTTAATGGTTTTTGAAGACATTCTACTGAGGGCATTGTGCAAAATCAAAGGTCTCATTCTTGGTGCCTTTTACTGAATTAAAATGTATCTATCAGCAGGATGAGGGAGAAATACCAGAAGAATGGAATGGCAGAAAGGGCACAGACAGAATGACACAGACCATCACAGAAAAGGGTTTCAGAGATGGCCTTGGGGCTGGCTGGCTTAAAGCACTGGGTGGGACGCTGAGAGATGGAAAACGTGGAGTGTGGCCTTTCTGGACAGGTGCGAGAACCAAAGCTGAGAGGAAGTCCTGCGCCCCTGGGTCCTCACTCAGTGGGGCCCAGCCCCCCTTCCAAGCAACCTGGCCCTAAGTCTGTTCTCCTTTATGCTTCATGCAGATTCCTCTAGGATTCCTCTTCACTTTTCTCTCTTGTTGAGTGAGAATAGAAAATAGATTTTAAAATATTAATTAATTCCAACTAAACCAAAGGAAAGTTTCTGGTCCCAATAACTGTCTCTTGCCCATGGTTAGAAACCTCTAGCTGAACCTGTTTGACCTCACAGACACAGATGCCATGGAGCTGAGGTAGGCCCACTCCAGGCGGGCCCAGGCACCTCTGAAGGCAAGAGACTGCAGCTTTAATCTGGGCCCTGTCTCTTCATCCCCAGAGTTTATGGAGCCTCTCAGGAGTACAGATCGAAGCCTTGCCCAAGGCCCCAGAACCATTGACTCTGAATGACCTTGGGTGATTTATTTTCAAATACTTGAGTTTTTCTTCCCTTAGTGGAAATAGATTTCCCGTATTTTCATCACACCCTGATGAAGGCCCAGGTTTATTAATGCTTATGTATATCTCAGGGAGGCACTAAAACCGTTAAAGCAAAACAGTCTGGAGCTTTCTGTTGTTGGCTGGCACTCATGATACAGCAGGGACCTATTGGTCACTGATGGCAGAGACTATTTTCAGGAACTAGTGTGCTATAAACCAAGCTAACTGCCCAAGGTAATAGCCTGTCCTCTCTCATCCCCTTGTAGTCATATTAATTTATTTTCTATTGATTTCAGTTCATTTTCAAATAGTTTTCTTCTCAAGGTCTATTTCACATTACCTGTCATAAAAGACCTTGAATGACACCCAATGTAATTAAATTTGCCAAGAGGAAGTTCCCTCAGAGTGTTAAATAGATTATTCCAGAGCTATGACTTACAAAGAAAATGGTGGAAAAAAGCAAACAAAGTGGAAAAAGAAAAAAGAGAAGCAGCATCTCTCTGGAGAAGGATGAATAGCCAGAAGAAGAACCCTTCTCCATCGCCAAGCTCAGGTCAGTCAGGACCATTACCAGGTGCCATGGACTATGGCCACATGACTGATCTGTGCCTCCTGGCCACCCTGAAGGTCAACAGCATTGCTGTTTCACGGTTAGAGGAGCGACTTGTCCAAGGTCATAGAGCTACCAACAGAGCTCATCGTTGAGGACAGTTCTATCTGACTCAAATGTTTTCATTGTCATTTTTCCACATACCGTGATTCTACAAAGCATTGGAGACCTCTGACTGCCCTGGAAAGCAGATCGAAGAGAACTGATGTAAGTAGGTAAGCACTTCTTGGGCATAAACTGCTGTAACCCTTACAGGATAAAATGAACCATCAGGACATGTCAACCTGAAGTTGATGACTCAGTTTCTTTCTTTGTGGAAAGAATAGATTTATTCTGAGCCCTGTCACTAACAAACCACAAATTACAAGTTCCTCTGCTTTTTTTCCTAAGGCTTTTTACTATTAAATAGAGCTAAAACTACCTAATTTGGAAGGCTTTTGTAACAGTAAGTGATTCAATATGCATGAATGCATCTAAAACACAATAAATACTTTGAAAAGCAAACGCCCTCGACCCCTTCTCTTGCCCCATCAATCTCATTTTTATCTCCCACATTTTTGGTAGATGAGCACACACCCCAACAGAATAACCGCCATCCAATCAAATATATAACCTTGGCACAGCTCCGCTTTCCCTTTTGTCCTGCAATTTCACAACCCACTGGAAAGAAAGTAAGTATTTGAATAGAAATCCACCCACAGCCAGCCCAGTCCCTTCAGGTTACTTTCTTCTATACAGATCTCACTTGCATGTGGGAGACAGAATGTACTTGATAATATGCTTTCAAAAATGATTTCCTTCCTTCCACCTTCCCTGGGGCACAGCTCCCAGGAAAAGTCTTCGTAGCCCACAAAAATCACTCATTTTATTAGGATTTCACTCTGGCTCTTCTTTTTTGTTCCACAAGCTCTGGCCATTGTAGGCTGCCCCCACGAACACTTAGCCCCAAGTATTCTAAAGGAGACTGACAAGAAAACAACTGCCTGTAACTCTTAACAGCTGAGGCATCATCCATTTGACTTGCCACTCTTGGTAAACAATCACGCAGCCTTAAGCAAAATTAATGTGCCTCAATAGTTGTAATCAAATCTTTTGAATTACTCTATCTGAGGAAACAAAACCTCAGATTTGTATGGAACTGTGATTCGCTTTATTTTTCTTTTATAGTTTTAGATTGCTTTGAATTTCTGAGCAGTAACCCTTCCCGCACTGTCCTTCCAAGCAGGTATAGCTACACCGCTGATGTCAGAAGAGGATGCATGTTTCCAGACTGCAGGTACCAAGTAACTATTTTTATTCCTGACTGTGGCTCTTGCAGGTAATAGATGGTCAGTAAGTATTTAAAAGTAATTGGAACATGCTTTATTCACCTCTTTAATGTCCAATGGAGCCTAAAATATTATGGGTATCTAGGCCAGACTTTATATATTTAGTTTTATTGAGTTGGAAGATTTAAAGTAAACATGGCACTTTGCATAGAAGAATACATTGTACAATGAAGCACTTCCTGACTATTCTGTAAGTGAGAATTAAATTGAATATTCTATGTGTTAATTACTTGATGGGCTATTGGAAGCAACCTGGAGTCCTACTGCACCATTCAGAGAAAATGAGAAATGGGTGTTAATTCCTCTAGTAGAGAGAAGAAGGAAGGGTTCACTTAGACTCTGAAAGTATCCTTTACCTCCCTTTGATAACAAAAGTGATCATTATATAATAGGTTCCTCCTCATTGGGAAAGACCCTAAGTTCGTGAATATTGCACAAAACACCAAGCAAAATAAGGCTTCTTCAGCATTGTAGAAAATACCCTAGAATTGAAGTGGAAAATACCTATAGTCAGATCAGGGATTCCCAGCCTAGGGCAGTTGTTCCCCCAAAGGTCATGTGACAATATTTACATTTTTTTTTATGAATGCAACTTGAGGACGGGCAACTTATAACTGGCATCTAAAGATGTCATCCAGAAACTCTGCTAAGAATCCTACTTTACACAGGGACGACCTACCATAAAAAACCATTTTCTTCTACACCTGGTGGTATACCTCTGTAATGTTTGCACTCAGGAGGCTGAGACAGAAGCATCACTGAGTTCAAAACCAGCCTAAATTACATAGGGAGACCCTGTCCCCCCGCTCAAAAAAATCATTTTTCAGCCAAAATATCAATAGTGTTGGGGGTTGAGAAGCTTTTACATCCAGGTCTGCTACTCAACACTTGTATGATGTTGATCAAGTGACCTTCTAGCTTTTGATTTATTTGACAGGAGGGTCATTTTTGAGATAAGATTTCACAACATGGCCCAGGTAAGCATGGCCTTCCTTCATTGTGACGTGGGTCACGGAATCCCTTCCTTAGCTATCTTCTAACAGTTGTAAAGACTCAATATGATACAAACAAGATGCTTTTAATGG